>NW_009909629.1:0-56785 GCF_000696875.1 Nestor notabilis
GTTCTGGGTTACTGGCTGGGCTTAAACCACGTCAAAATGTCATCCCACTCTTCAAAAAGGACAAGAAGGAGGACCCTGTGAACTACAGACCAGTCAGCCTCACCTCAGTCGCTGGAAAGGTGATGGAATGGCTCATCCTGGAGGCCAATTCTAAGCAGGTGAAAGACAAGAAGGTTATCAGGAGTAGTCAGCATGGATTCATCAAAAGGAAATCACGCTTAACCAACCCAATTGCCTTCTAAGATGGAACAACTGGCTAGACAGATGGGAGAAGACCCAGACTTCAAGGGTTTCAATGTTGTCTCACATGACATCCTCATAGGCAAGCTCAGGAAGTGTGGGATGGTGAGGTGGACTGAGAACTGACTGAATGGCAGGTCTCAGAAGGTTGTGATCAGTGGCACAAAGCCTAGTCAGAGACCTGTAACTAGTAGTAACCCCAAGAGTCAATGTTGGCTCTGGTATTGTTTAAATTATTCATCAATGACTTGGATGAAGGGCTAGAATTGTCTCTTCAGCAAGCTGGATATGATAAATATATGAAACTAGGAGTAACTGATACCCCAGAGTGCTGTGCTGTCTGTCATTCAGAAGGATCTAAACAAGCTGGAGAGATGGGCATAGAGGAACCTTTTGAAATTCAACAAAAGCAAGTGCAGGGTCCTGCACCTGGGAAGGAGTAACCCTATGCACCAATGCAGGCAGGCTGGGGGATGACCTGCTGGAAAGCAGGTCTGCAGAGGAGGACCTGGAGGTCCTGGTGGATAGCAAGTTGCCTTGAGCCAGCAGTGTGCCCTTGTGGCCAAGAAGGCCAACGGTAAAAGGAAGAATCACAAAAAATTGAAAAAAAAAAAAACCCCAACCCAAACTGCTAATGACTGCTGTCTTAACTCAGTGCTGATCCAGAAAAAACATCAAAACACAAGGAATTTTGTTTCACTGACGTTTTCTCCTGCGAAACAATTAGCATCCTCAAATCAAAGCTTTTACTACCCTTGTTAGCATAGCATTATCATGGAATAAAACACAATGAACCTCATTGTTCTTTGTATTATTAGCACAAGAAACACACACCATAAAATATAGTTTAAAAGGTGCAATAAGTAGCACCCAAGAGGCATTTTTGACATGTAATCAGTCTTGACAAGCTTTGGGCTGACTTTGCTGGCCTGTTGACCCTGCCCATAGGCAAAGCGTGTCCCTTTGCCACAGCTAATCTTTTCTGGACACCCCTGTCACAGTGCAACTCCATTTGAAACAGCTGAAAAGGTCAAAGACTGTCTCTCCACTTTCAGACTAAATTCAAGTCAATTCATATCTAGGCATCCAAAGTGCTGTGATTAGCTACAGGATCTTTGCACATGCACTGTTATTTTTCCATTCCTTTCTGCCATGCCTCCGTCCACCAATTTCTGAAAGCGTCTTTGGCTTATTCAATGTACTAACAAAATTGTTAATTAAAGGTTAAATTCTTGCATTTCATAAAGCTGTACATGTCCTGCAGATAACTGAGTACAAATTCAGAGTAGGGTCTTTCACCCACCCACTTTTTAATCGTCTTTCATCCAGGCACAAAATACAGAACTGTGAATGAAGCCTCTTGGACTGCATTTCCCCAGCCTGGGCCCTTATGGCCATTGCAGTCACTGGAGTAATTCTCAGGCATTGGCAGTACCAAAAGAAGTGGAACTCACAGGAAATCCACTGTTCAAAGATACTCTCCTTGAAATAACTATACTGACTGTTCCTCACAGCTCTGATAATGTCTCTCTGGTGCTCTTTCTGTGTTCCTGAAAGCCAGAGCAGCCACTGGCTGTTTACTGCTGCTTCCAATTCCTTGCCACTGAGAGGAAGAGATAAAAAAAACCCTATTGCTTGGACTGTAAGACCCATCTAGTGGTACAGTATTTGTAGAATATTACCTACACAAAAGAACTGAAAGCTAAAAACTTTCTTGAAAGCTCATTTCAGAACTAACTAGAAGACTGTGATGAAAAGTAATGGAAATCATGAAAACAGCATATATTTGCTGAAGCTTCTAATCCATATAGCACTATTTTAGTCAATCTTATTTCCTAGTCAAACCTTACAGGTTGGTAAGCTTTCAGTCAGATTTCCCATAGAAAGACTTGTTTCGCCACAGAAGCAAAATTACCTGTGACTTAAAAGCAGGCTTAAACCATTGGAAGGATAAATGAACCTTTGATTAATATAACACAAACTGTGGAAAAAGGTGATTTTTTCCTCCTCTTAATCATTTTTTGCCTCTGACCCCAAAATTATAGAGTCCAAAGTATATCTTTCTCCTAGAAGCAAGAAAAGTTTTTACTTAAGAGATCCTTAGTTGTACATACAGAATTTCTATAAAGTGAAGAATTTTGAGACAACAAAATTAAATGAGATAACCATCTCCACCTAACTTTGATTAGAGCACAACAAATGCTATTTTCTAGTGTGTAACTCAGTAAAATACGCTAATCTCCTGTTCTTAAAATGATAATAGGATGACTTCCAAACTCACAAAGCAGGTTAGGCTGTTAAGTAATGTATTTTAGCATTCTGGGAGCTCTGAGGAGATAGCAGGTGCAATGAATTTAAAATTGACCACCAAAAGGATAAAGTATATCTGTTTTCTGCTTTCTGTTGCTTTTCCTCCCTAAGTCCTCTCCCCAAAACTGAATCATGATCTGCTGCTTAGCTTTAACCCAAAGTTCACAGATGTCAAGGAAAAGGCACTTGGCTTGTCCATTTCTCCTAGCCGTTTTTCTCTCTTTCATCAGAAGTGTACAAAGAGAACAATATCAACAGAGAGATAACTTTTAATTGTACATAGCACTCCCCTCCCCAATAAAAATTGAAGCAGATTTAATTTGGAAAAAAAAAAAAAATAATAACCAACAACAAAAAAAAAAATCCCTAAACCAATACCCCACCCCCCCAAAAAAAAACTCAAAACAAAAAAAACCCAAACCAAACCAAACAAACAAAAAACCAGATAAACCCCAAAACCAAAAACCCCAACAAAAAACCTATTCCCTGAGATTATAATTCAATCAGCACAGTTTCCACTGGAGAAATCTTCAAGAAGCTGGCTTCTGCTGCAGAGTCATTTTGAGTCTACCATCTGACAACTACATGCCAATAGCTTAACTAAATGCAAGTAAGCCACGCGATTATTTGTTGTCTTCAGTGGAAGCAAGATATAATACAGTACTGATAACAAAAGTATAGCATTTTCATTATTCCCAGTGGAGGTACTATGCAGCACATAAGTTTCATTTTCAGAGAAAGGGGTTTGGCCTGATACAGAGTTTGTGTCCAAGTCCAAAGCAGTCGATATTATCCATGCACATAATCGAACTATTCGAGGGTAAAATTCCCCTTTCAAATCTGTGAGGCAGATTTTACTTTAAATAATATTGCCTTCTCTCTGAAAATGCAACACACAAAGAAAGGCAAAAAAGAAATGTGCATGGAGAACGGAAATGTAAGAGGCGTAAGAGCAAGGTGTTTTTTGAGCAGATCCTGTCTCTTGAACCTGAGAGGGAAAAGAAAGAACACCAAAGCAGTTTACACATACTCCAGTTGCTTTCTCTTTTCATATTCCCTAAAAAATAATTTCTAAGTAATTTTTTGACACACGCAGAATGGGGCCAGTCCTAGAGCTGCTCCAGTGCTGTTGCTACACAACATCAGCACAGAATGACACCCTTGAACAAAAGTTACAGATATCTTGCAGTTTCCTGCAGTCACAAAAAGATGAAGCTACCCTTAAAATGGCGGTTCTGCTCTAGTGGATATATTCCACAATATATAATAATATAACTTGTTCCATACACATGTGACACTAAGCCTTTGGCCAACATGAATAATTTGAACTGGCAACCTCCAGACTTGCACATCTGTCCTGTTTCAGTCTGAGTTTAGAGCCAAGCAGCTGAATACATATTACATATGAATTACATATCCTCTGTAAATTTACATAAAGCGGACTTAACAACCATTCACTAGGATGACACAAAAATTACCTTTTACTACCAAAAATGTGTTTATTTGATCTAGACCCTTGTTCTTGTACCTGAAAATAAATTAAAACACAGATGTGAAAAATCTAAAGGCTTACAGTCAGCTTCAGGTCAGTTCCAAACTCCATAGAGCATAGGCCTACTATTACATGGTCCTTTCAGATTGCTCTTATCTTCCAAAGATTTTTATACATCTGATTCTTCCTTCGGGATTTTTGGAAACGTCCTAAGTTTAGCTGGGATAGAGTTAATTTTCTTCCTAGTAGCTGGTATAGTGCTGTGGTTTGGATTTAGGATGAGAATAATGTTGATAATGTTAGAACACAACATTCTAGTTGTTGCTGAGCAGACAAGAAGTCAAGGTCTTGCCAGCTTCTCATGCTGCCCTGTCAGTGAGTAGGCTGGCGCTGCACAGGAGCTGGGAGGGGACACAGCTGGGACAGCTGATCCCAAATGACCAAAGGGATATTCCATACCATATGATGTCATTCTTGGCATATAAACTATTGGAAAAGCTGGCCAGGGAGACACTGCTCAGGAACAGGCTGGGCACCAGTCAACTGGTAGTAAGTGACTGTTTTTCAGGTTTTTCAGGTTTTATTTCTCTCTTTGTTCTTTTCCTTTTCATTACAATTCATTATTATTGTTGTTGTTATTATTTTATTTCATTTATTAAACTGTTCTTATCTCAAGCCATGAGTTTTCTTACTTTTAGCCTTCCAATTCCCTCCTCCATCTCACTGGGGAGGGGAATGAGTGAGCAACGGTGTGGTGCTTAGCTGCCAGCCGGGGTTAAACCACGACAGGAAAAAAAAAATTAGGGAACTTAGATTAATATTTGCTGTAAACTTACTTTCCACAAAAGATTTTGCTCTTGCCACAAATGTAAAAGGAAAACAAGCAAACCGTGTATGATCAACTGTAGGCACTGTAGGGTTACTTTATATATTCTAATTTAAAAATAAACCAAACAAATAAAACAACAAACAAACAATAAACTAAAACCACATTAGCTGTCTGTAGTGCTGTAGGTGAGGTTCAGTAGTATGCTGGCTGACAATAGGTTTCCAAAGAGTTAACATATTGCAGCTAGAGCCCTCTCTGCCAGTGATTGCTTTTCTGTTTAGTTCTATAAATGAAATTTATTAAAACCATTACATGCACAGTGATGCCACAATATCCAGAGCAAAGTTACTAAATCTAAAAGAGCTTTTATTTAATCAGGAGATAGCTAACAGATGTAATGACTGGGGGATGAGGCAGAACATGGTTTTACATTCAGACCCTGACAACATTGGTTTTATCATTTTCAATACTGTGGATTCCATATTTCTCTGAATCTTACTTTAAATAAAAAGTGATCATTTCTAAAAATGTCCCATTTATTACACCCAAACCTTTCTGCTCATGTGCCAACTAGAACCAAATTTTTCTTGTCTTCCAAAAAACATACCCCAGTAATTTCTATCTTTTAAAAACGAGCAGTTCTATCTTCCCATCCATCTTGTGTGCATGAAGAAGGGATAACCTGCAGCTGAATTACAGAAAGCCTATTCTCCCAGTGGGATCTGAGATAAGATAGACTGCATTAACCCCAAGATTCATTTCCCAGCTAGGAATTCTCCCTAACTCTTTTAAGAAGATCACAGGAAACAGGCTGGATAATGGTAAGAGATCTATTGAGTGCACTTTCATCACCAGCTTTCATGAAGAGAGAAATGGTAATAAGGTCACAGAAGCCTGAAGTGTTGTGCATGGCTAGAAGACATTTCTCTAAGCACAGTGGCATTTCAGTCTTGATAATACAATGCAATATCAGCCATGACTCTTCAGACATCCGGGATACTTTGTCCATATAAGACAGGGTTTAGATGAAAATTCTAATAGATACATCCATTTCACTGATCTTCTCCTTTTGCTGTCTAAAAGGACTTAAAAAGTTATCATCTACATAGGATTTAATCACTAATAATCGCTATTTTCAAGTCAGTTATTTGAGAATGTTTAAACTTTTTTACAAATCATGAACATTCTAACCTGCCATCTAGTACAGAGCTGTCCTCTAAACCACAAAAAACAATGAAAGAGTTTGCACCATAATGTCAGTGTCCAAAAGTTCCCAAAAGTTTTCCTTGTATTAAAGAAGCCACACAAGTCTTAACTTGTAACAAAGGGATTTAAAAAAATCTACATTTTATAAAGTTGTTCTGCTCTCCCTCTCACTCTCTAAAAATGTATATCCCATATAAGAACACACGCCAGATTCCACTATAGCCTACAAACCAAGGGTACTGTATATTCTACCAATTTCCTCAGCCTAACACAATACACTCTCCCCACATTTCACATTACAATGAGAACATCAGACTGCAAAGACATCAAAATTCTTGCTTCTGTTTCCCTGATCCAGCAGCTTGGTGAAATCTCAGAACAGATGGAAAGCATTATTTTGAGAAAAGGTCTCCATTTTGAAAGCAAATAGAGGGTGAAATGGTTTCCTCATTATTGTCCGTGTTGTAATTATAATTAGCCACCATCTTCTGAAAGTGAAGCCAGTTCTGTGACAGACATTTGGAAAATTCCAGTGTATTTAATTGGCTCATTTATTTCCTTCAAGCCTAGATGCTAAGATACACAAGGAAGCAGGACTTCCAACAACTAACACTGAGATAGCTTTCATTTTTATTAATTTAAAATTAAGTAGCTATTGAAAATAATATAAAAAGAAATAATACAATTTTGATACAGCACAGAATTCAGAAAGGAATTAAGGACCTACTTTGTAAGTACTGCTTGGACCTAGCTTTTACAACCAGTAACATTATGGGTTGAGACTTTGGCTTACAGTTATTCTGAGCCATTCTTTCTCTCATCTCCTCAAGCTGGGATGGACAGAATGATGGGATCAAATTTTTACCTAGCTCACTCAACAAATGCATGCTACATTCACCTGCCCATCTTCCTGTTCAGGTCTTTCAAGAGTAACACAAAATAGCTATTTAATTTGTGCACTCATTAGATAATTCACGTTGTTTGATTATCTGTTTGAGTATACAACAAAGCAGCCTAAATTATATCAAGCTTCAAACTAAAGATTTTGATTCTTAAAGTCCTCACTTCTGCTTTGCAGCTGTCTTTTGTACAAAATCAATAGCACAACTGATTTAGTGCCCTCTAGGACAGCTTCAGAAAATTCTTTTACAGTTAATGTAGATGCAATTTTTCTCTGCTCCACTTCTGGCTGAGAACACAGGAAAGGTGCAATGTCAGGACAAATCCTCTGATTCTTAGTCACCGGCTGACCCCCATAAACTCAACATGAATTAGAGCAACTGCTCTGAGCAGCATGATCTGTGACAGTGTGCACAGAGGGAGTCCAGCTCCATCACAATGCATATGTAACACAAGCCTCTCCTCTTCTGCAAAGGGAGGGTACGTCTGCAGGCAGGGATCAAAGCTGTGACAAATATTCTTTGTGTGGAGGTTGCTCTCTCACTACTGCAAAGTATTCACTGGGCATTATCTTTATGGAGAATTCATAGCAGCACAGTGTTAATAAACAGGAATTAGATAGCGAATTCTGAAGAGTCCTTGTCTCAAAACCTGTATCATGTATTTTCTCTTAAACCATCATACAAGTCACAGGCTTTAGTTTAATAAAAACAGGAAAACAAGAGAACACCAAAGTGAGTGGTCTAGTTTTATTTGTATCTTGATAACGATAAAAATAAATTTCTGGGAATTAGGCTTGCAGCAACTTGTGTGTGCTTTTAAATTCAGCTGACCCTCCTCTTTCTTACTTCGCTGTCCACTTCAATAAACGGAAAATAAATGATCTCTCACACCTTGAAACAAACAGCAATCTGTTTTACATCATCCCAGTAAGATTCATTTGTGTGGTGAAAGTTAAATTATAAAACTCCAACATTGCCCATGGCTAAATACTCTCAAAGGATTAGAATGTAAATAATGATGTATCATGTTATTAGCAGGAAGTTCTGATTTTATTTAAAGACTATTTTTAATAAATATGCAACAGAAAAGGTCGCCAGTGAGGAATATGAGAACACTGGTCTCTCTCCCCTCTCTTAGGAACTTCAGTTTAAAAGCAGCCCAAAATATGACATGGAACAGACTTGGCAGACATACAGTGATAAAACATATCATGTTCTCACCACGCAATCTGACGCAGTATATTTGGCAGCGTCTGCCTAGCAATGGACAAGGAGTAAATTAGCACAGAGGCTAAATGACCTCAGTCTCACTCAACTAATTTAGTTCCTTTATATATGGGTCAAGGTTACTGGCAGAAATGTTTGCACTTGAAATCTGCATCCACCTGACTATGTATATTATGTGTGTTCTGGATAGTGCAAAAGAAAAGATTATCTCCTACAAGTAGCTACCAGTTCCTAAATCTTTTGCATTTGCAATGTTATGTGCTGATAACCCCTTCTTTAATAATACAAAAACACCAAAAAAAAAACCCAAACCCAAAAAGCAAAAAAAAAAAAAGAGAAAATAAAAAAACAACCAACAAGTTAAACCTCCCAATTAGTTTACTGCTCATTCCCATAAGCAGTGTAAATTCCCATACCATAACATGTGATTTCTACTTCTCCATATCCCATGTATGAAAATTAAATTAAATGGTAAACTGCCATTCACATGTGCAGGCACTTTTAAAACATAAAAGGGGACTAGGTACTGCGTGTAAATATTTATATTTAGAACTTATCTGACAAACTGGAAGTAGTCTCTACTTACAGCTCTGAAACTGCCAGGGGAACTACATGTAGCATGATTAAGTTTGGATACTAGCTAAGAGCTCCCAACTGTCAAAGGTGGGAAGTAGCAGAATCAGGTAGTTAAACTGTAAAGAGTTTAAATCTTATTACATATTTTCTTAAGTACCCTAAAGGCAACAAGTTTGCTAGAACTGCACTGAAAACTACTGGGATTGGTAGAGAGTATATTTGGAAAGACCATTGTCTCAAGGGTTTCTTTTAGGGAAGATTTAATGGTAAGCACCAGCAAACTGCATCTGTCTTGTCAGGCTTTCCTGCTCCATCCATTCCCTAGAAGTCCTGTAACCACTCCTTGACTTAACAAACTGTCCTGGCTGTAAAGAGCTCCAGTGTATGCAGCAGACCATGCCACATGTACAATTCTAGTGCAAGTGACCATTTTGCTCCCCACTTTGCATAACCTCAATACTTAGCATGAAAAAGGAGAGTCTGTTGTACTTTGGAGCTCATATGCATTTATGTTCATTTCACACTGGAAGTAAACAAGTAACATGCCCTTCAATGCCCTGCACCTTTAACCTGGTCAAGAGTACCACGAGATAAGAGGGCACAATTCCATGAAAGACAATCTACATTTTCCATAGCAACTCTGGTAAAAATTTTAGTTCCCTGTAGACCACAGTACTTTTGCTAAATCCAGGCACCTTAACTTTGTACGTCCAAATTTTCAAAGTTATTGAATCATAAATCATCACTTCCCAACTGGCTAGTACAAGGTCATAAGTATGCTAATCCTCCTTCGTGTGTCTCTTTTTCAAAAAAGAAAACACATGTCATAGAAAATTAGACATAATTTTTGCTTGCTATCTTACAGCATCATTTCCAGTTCCTGTGTTAAACAAGTCAGTTTGTGGATCTACAGGCTAACATTGCGCCCTGCATACAGAGTTCAGAAAAGATAGTATTGCTTTGTAAACCCAATCTGCAGATGTATGGCAGAGCCGATGTCTTCTGAAGACAGGGTTACAGGTGGGGCACTGACTGTTCTAGTGCTGCTGTAGATTTGACATACCCTAATTTTGCTGGACTACTGCTCACAGAGTTGTAAATATTGACAAAGATGTGTTGTCAAAATCATTTTGCCATTAGCATCCTTGTGTCAATGTTTACCATGCTTCATTTAAAGGACTGAAAAAAAAATCCACAGCTGAACTATTGACATTTAGCTAGTTACTGACAAGTCTGACACCTGCTCTCAGAACCAATTCCACACAGTCCACTTTGCATAGGATATTCTTTAAAAGTACTGCTGGGGAGGGGTGGGAAGGGAGGGAGACGGAGGGAAAGAAGCTTATCTTCTTTGCTACAGCCAATCCTTTTGTTGTGAAGATTTTGACACAGATAAGGACTTTACTAGCTCTACTGGGAATTAAACAAATTGACTCTAATAGCTTTTAATGTATAATGATTAGCTCATTTATAAAAGATTCTACCTAATCCTCAATTATTCAGATATGGGTCAAGATCAAGGGAGTACATCAAAACAAATCCTGCACCTGCAGAAGAATTCAGATGTTAGTTAAACGAGAAACAGATCAATGGACTCTAACCTCATACAGAGATGTAGGAAGAAGCGTATTAGAATTCAGAAGAGTCAGGACATCACTTCATGTAAAGCTATTTAAAGTAGTATCAGCTGCTCATAAAGCACTTGCTGCTTTTTCCTCTACCAAGCTGCATTAAATAGAATCATGGATCCATGATTCACAGCCTGTCATAGGGGGGTGACATTTGACTCTCAAGAAAACATTAATATAAGCAGTTGAGCTATAGATTGATAAATGCACCTTACATGGAAAAATTGAAAGAAAATTTATCATGGCATGCGTGTCACATGACATGTCATTAGGTTGAGATTCACGTGCTAGGTTAGGCTCAGGATTCAGCCCACAAGAAATGGTTCAACAAGTCAGAGTTTATTGGCTTTGTATTAGTCTTTCACGCGTTGACGGAGGTGAAGTAAAAAAATTGAAATGGAAGAATAGGAATCTTGAATAGAAGAAATTTAAGCAGAAAGGAGGTAGATAATAACAATACTGAAGCTCTGATCTCATTTGGTTACTTGATAACTAAAAAAATTACCCTGAGATGCAATTTCACCTTCCAGATAGTCTGCACTTCCATTCTTTCAGCTATTTGTTTTGATTTGGAAATGACCACAGTTGTTTGTTTGGGTTGGCTTTTTTTTCTAGTAAGAGACACTCTACCTGAAATCTGAATTGGCTTCCCACACAATTAAAAAAAAAAAAAAAAAAAAAAAAAAAAAAGGAAAAAGTGAAAAAAAGAACAAAATTTTCATTGATGCTGATGCAGTTGCCCCATATTTTTCAAATATTTTAACAAAAGATGAAATAAGTTGTTAAAATGTGTAAATAAAGTTGCATGCAAACTAAAATTATGACTCTCTTTCAAGTCCCAGGTCATCTTTCTCTGGGCATCTGACTTGCTTATAGATGCACACGCACCAAAAACCCCGCTTAACTGGAAGTAGCAGTGAGCCATATGTTTGCTAAATGGCAAATTTGACATAGTTATTAATCTCAAAGGACATTATCACATTTTAACACCTTAGTAGCAAGATTGGGGCAGAAAAGTGATAAAAATCCTGAACAATGAGCACCACAAGCAGCTGTGCAGCTGCTTCAGCCACTTGCTGCCAGGGGTTCCCAGCTGTGAGGCCTCGGACAAGCATGCCACTCCCATGCTGAACAGCCCTGTCACACAAACAGAGCCCTGAAACAGCCAGTTTTCATGGCAGCCCAGCTCAGTGCACAGAGGGAGTTTGTTGGCTGCAAAGCATTTGACCCCAGAAACCTCGAGGCTTTGAGTAATACCGAGCTGTAGAGTAAGAAAAGAAAAATAAAAAAAATAAAAATAAGGAGGGCCTCAAGCCTCTCATATTTAATTTTTCAGAAAACATATTATTTGCAAAATATTTACATTTCACAATGAAGATCTATTTGGAAAAAAAATATATATAATCACAAACAAACAAACAAAATGCCCCAAACCCCAAATCTCACTGCACAAAAAAGCCAATATATGTGAGGATTTTTCCCCATGAGGCCGAATACTACCCTTAGGATCTGGAATCTCTACCTGGAGATGCTGTGACTCAGAAAAGCATGGCCAAAACAGGTCTCCTTGGAGCACCTTGTAATTCTATTAATTAGTATTGCATAATCAGTAACTTTTAAAAAATAATCTAAGGTTTGTCAGAAGTATAAAAGATCACTTAAGGACATAATTTCTAAAATATATTTCAAAAATTTAGTATTCAACTTTCTTGCAACTGGCAAATGCCATCTCCCTTGTCTGGTGGATACATAACATTCCCTGAAAACCTAAATGTCTTTTGCGCCATTAATTTTTACTTGTCCTAAGGTTGTACAAGTGACTTCATCTAATCAAACTGGACTATTGCTCAGAATAAAGAAATACAGGATCTGCTGCCATACATCTATGAAACAGGACAGGCTTATGAGTTAGAAAATAATCCAAGCAAAATGTCAGTGTAAATGTAAGTTTCTACTATTAACAGCATGCACTGCATCTCCCTAAGAACAGGGGCATCACGACACCTTTTAGCCACATCCTAAGTTACACAAAGGCCATTTATTGCACTTCAGTAACAAAAGAGGGGAGCTAGACAGAACAGAGCACTCCAAGAGTAAGAGAGAAACAACCCTCAGGCCTTGACGGTGTCTGAGCCTTGTTTCATACCAAAATGAAGCTTCACAGTGAATTCCAAAATAAAGAAGTGAGGAAAGTAGTGTTTGCAAATACCTATCTTGTGCAAAAACACAGGTGTGGTTACTTATGGTATTTCACTTATAGGATAGATATATAGATAAAATACAGCTTAAGTTGCCTATATAATCAATAGAACTTCTAGAGATTGATGAAGAACATGTATTTGATGATATGAGAAGCACGGCTCCTAGCTCAGGTAGGTAAAATCTGGTTTTTTACTGCTCACCAGTAAAATCTGCTGTTCTATAGCTGCTGACACCTGAAAGCCAGCTGACGTTCTCACTAAGTGCATACTCCTTGTGGGATTTTTGAGAACCGTGGAGATGTGAAGCTAAATGGAATTTCAGGAAATTGTTCTTTTTTTTTTCCTAGTTATAGTTCATAGCAATAAGCAGCTTTTCAAGGAGTAGTTTCCACATTTTAGTTTCTTAGTTGAGTAAATGTTTACTCAGATATTATTTTCAACTGGGATGCTACTTCAGCTGTGATACATCTCAGATGTAAAACTTCAGTGGTGACAGGATCAGCCCTGTGCATCCTGAAGTGAAACAGCATGCTATATACATCTCTGAAAATCCAATTAAGCCTCAGTGAGGCACTAGACTTTCCTAAATCATGTTTTCCTCCTTTATGTTTTACAATAGAAGATCATTGTTCCTATCGAAAGCAGACTTGTATCTCCATCGACCCAGCAGGCCTGCACAAGAAACCTAAATTGCCTCATAACCAGCCCATGACCTCAGTGCCTTTTAATTATGTGGGTTTTCCTGTAGCTTTTAGTTAACATAGACATGTGGGGCAGGAAAGGGGGAGCCAGGAACCCACATAGAAGAAATACAGATAGACTGTGTATTTGAACACACAGATCTTGCATCTTACTTCTGAAATGTGAATCTTACATAAATTCGGTTGCATTTAATTTCAAGATGCAGTACTCCAATTGCTAGCCAAGAACAGCCTAATTAAACCACCCCTATTATAACCATAGTATCCTGTACACACACTTAAACATACCTGCACCTAGGTAATCACACATCAGCAATGGAGGAAGAAACACCTGAAATGAAAGTCTTTGGGCAACTAGCTGCAGCACAGCCAGGATGCTCTCAGCATGATCAAATCCCACTTAAGTCTTCAGAAGAACACCTGAAGTCTCTCTTGACTACTTTACTTCCTGATAGAAGGTGTTGATGTTTCTTTTCAGTCTTAGGTTCAGACTGAACTAGCTTATTAGCTAGACAAGTACATGCATGGATAAGTAAGCTCAAACTACATACTGTATTCAAATGAGAGTACTCAATAACTACAAAGTTTTTCTAGTAAAATAGGGTAGTTTATGGCAAGTTTCACCTCTGCTCTTTCATTATCTAGCTGTCTTAGGATGTGTTTGGTTTTGCTGCTTTAAAATCTTTTTTTTCCTCTGTATTTCCAAAGTAACATAAATGCACACATCAAATTTACATTTTCACTTTCCACAGCACCCTTCAGAAAAACTTCTGTTCAATGACTATTCTAGTCTAGTTTCATTGATGTATCTTTCATTCTTCCAGGAATCTTAAAAAAGAAATTTAAGATTCTAGATTGGTTGGGTTTTTTTCCCTTTCAAATTGCCCTTGGAAGCATTCTTCAAGAATACACCTGAAAAAAATCAACTAAGTCTAGAGGTAGCTGCCTTAAAAAGAGATTAACACCACACAGCAAAATTGCTCATGTATACCTCCTGTTTATCCTTTTACAATGGCTGAAATCTTACACCTTAACACCTTCTCTTAGTTTGCAGCGCTGTCCCATTCTGTATGTATTTAACAAATATTTTTTACCAAAAAAAAAAAAAAATTAGTAGATATCTTTAGTGATCCAAGAGGTCAAATATTTTTCTCTCCTTTTAGTCCTGACTAAGTGCATCCATTATTCCTATCAAAATCAGTGGAACACTTTTAGATCATGTGTTTCTTCCTTTGGCCTGTGTACCACACTACTGCTGGGAGTGCCTTCAGTTCCCCTGCTGTGTTTCAGGACTGGAGGATGTTCTGCTAAGCATGGACAGATAGCCCCCTCTGCCAGCAAGTGGTAGAAACTATCCCTATATACACATATTAAAAAAACTAAAAAAAAAAAAAAAAAAAAAAAGACAAAATCCACACCTATTTTTTTAATGATTTCTGAAATAAACATCAATTATCTCAGTCTTTCATGGAGATCCGTTAGAACTTTCCCAGAAAGTTCTAAAACATTTTGATTACATCTGTTCCGTCAGCTGTGGTAACTTCTGTTATGAAAATGTACTCACAGGATTTCAGCCGTTTGTGCAATGCAAGGTAGCCATCACAGAGCACCAGTGGTGAAAGATTCTTACAGCTTTTCACTGTCCCAAAAGCAGGCATAATATTTAAACAAAGCTGCAGACTCATCAATAATGAAAATCTGGTGAACCACTTACTCTTGACTCCTCTAGGATTGTTGAATGCAGAATATCCATTAGTTTCCTGACAACATGGATTATTTATAGGCAAGTCTGATAGCAGCACCTATTATTAAGGCTGCTCAATACTTCCTATTATATGACCCCTAGTTTCGGTCTTTTTATACCTTTGCCACCTGGGATGAATATTGCATACTGATGTCTGCCTTCAACAATTCTTGTTGAAAGTTCAACACTTCCAGAAGTGTGGTTATTGAGAAATACAATCATTTTGTCCATGTTTTACAGGAATCTGGGAACCTTACTGAAGTTTTCTGTTATCCCTTATGCTGCAGGAACTTGAACTTTGGCAGAACAGTCTGTGTTTTGTGTTTGCATGTAAGAAAAGCCCTAAATATGGCCAAGTTACAAGCACCTGAAGGAAAAATTAAAATAAAACAAACAAACCCACATCAGTTTTCATATGAACATCAGGAAAAAAACAACACTCAAGATCTCACTGTCAGTGAACAGTTGCTATTTACATATGAATCATTCCCACCTGATGACCTAATAGGCATCAATGTTCTAGCCCAAGGCAGGGAGAAGGAGGGAGGGGGGAGAGGCAGAAAGTTTGGGGTTGTTTTCCTAGAATAGCTGTTCTGTGGTGTCCAGAAGAAACAAGTTAACGCAGTGCTGGACTTGAGCACATTGCCTGAGACTGGGAGCTGTGTTGCACTACTAATGCTGCCACTGTTTTCAGTGATAATGTCAATTTATCTATGGACAGAGAAAAGCCCCTCTCTGTTATATGTTACTTGTACCCTGAGCACTTCTGGGCTTTGAGTCATTTAAATCATTCTTCCAGTCTGGGTCTTTTGCAATTGTTGGTTTCAACTACAATAAGGAATGAAAGTGCTAACAGCAACCTAAGACATTTTCTGATCCTACACTGAAGAGGGATACACTAAAAATGTTCCAGATTTGGTAACAAGAGTGATCCACCTCAAAGCTGGGTAGCAGGCTGTTGTGCTGGGGACATATCATCCCCAATTACAGTTTCTTTTAAAACATGTGCGTGCTTAAAATCTACTGCTGACATGCAGTTCTCATTGAGCCAGATCTGCATGTCAGGCATACGTAGTAACATAAGAAGAAATAGTTCCTGGCATAAACACCATAGAATACAAAGCAACTAAGAGATCTAATCCATCCAGAGAAGCAAAAGGAAATGAGCTGTGATTCCTTGTGCAGTGTTTTGATAATGTGAATCATAGTTCCAATGCAACCACAGCTCTGGTGCCTTCTGTGCCTGTGAGGAAGAAGTGATCTGTATATATACACATCCCATAGACTTAACTGCTAGAAAACGCCAAGAGTCAAATAGCACAGCACTCTAACATTTACTTCAAAATGCAAAAGCTATCTCCAAAGAAAGCTCCAGCACAGAAAAAGGGTTGAAAGGTTTTCTTTTTAGCTGCTCTCTCTCATTCCATTTCCAAAAGTCAGGCAAATAGACCTCAGCAGAAGAATTAGACAGAAAGTCAGTGCAACCCCAAACATGGTAGCTTAGTCAGTACATGCCTAAACAGGCATGAGCAGCACAGCAGAAAACCAGGGACACAAAGGCATGGGGAGTGATTTCTATACTACAGAAGGGTGACAGTAATCTACAGAGGAAAGATCAACCTGCTGTTCCCATTCAGAAGAGTAATCAGGTCACTTTTGCACTGCAGTTGGCCTTTACTGGCCTGCTGCCTATGCTGGAGTCATCCAGCTGTCAGAGCACTATGCTGCTCCTGCTGCAGCCTTTCATTGCTGCCAACTCCTGAATTACTGGAAAATTACTTGGCAAAACAACATGTAGATAAAAAAGAGAATCCCAGAATTTCCCACCCATCACAGATGAAAAGGAATATTCCAGTGCTGAGTTCTCTTGTAAAGAAATTCAGTTAACTCCCATTACCTCATTTCTGTATCACAGTGTTTAATACCTCTTATGTTAGATGAAAAAAGTGAAGCTACTGAAGACTGCCACAGGTGACCTAAAGAAATACAAAAGTTTGCACTAAATGAACACACTAGTATGCTACACTTTATTGCTTGTGCTGTCTCCTGCCCAGTTGCAATCCAAGTGGAAACTCAGTTTTCAGCATTTCCCAAGGATTTTGGAAACTAGTAGAGGTTAAAGTAGGGAATGGAATACATGCCTCAAGCAACATAGTCTGAACTCATTTTTTGTAAGAAAAGCTTCACAGCAGATTTTGATTCTCAAACTAAAACAGCCCAAAGACTGAGATCTGTAGGCCACCTTGAGTTAGTCTGGTTTTAATGCTGTGCACCAATATTAAGCTCCAGTGGAAAACAAACAGTTAAATGGTATTTCTCTTAAGAATGCATAAGTCTTAAGAAGCCTGAGACACTAACCTTTTCATAAGACATTCACAATTTTTTTTTTTTAAGCATTTCTACTGTATTATTTGTTATTATTCCACCACAGTGCTACAGAACATTTAGGAATGTTTCTCTATCTTTCATTACTTTTTAAGTCTTCATCTTTAAAACTCTCTTGTGGAGTAAACAGATACTAACCCAAAAGACCTGATAAGTTCTACCTTCTGAATGGGTCCACAGGAGGAAGTCATTAATGATTAGGCTTCTATTCCTTAATTTATCCTTTGCCAGATCCTAAACTCTACCAAAAGAAACACACTATTTTTATTTTTTTTTTTAAACACTGCCATTTTTATTGTCAAGATTTCACAGAATAATAAAGGCTTAAAACTATTCTCCAGAAAGATTTCAATGTTTAACAGTTTCACCCAGAAAACCCTTCAGAGGTTAGCGGCCTTTTGTGACACGTTAGACAGATAAATGACAGAGACAGATTCTACCAGAGAACTTACAATCAAGACATCAGGTATGACACAGGCAAACAAGTGTGGAAGAGAAGCAAGGTAGAACAAAAAAATAAAGCAACTAAAGTCAAACGAAGATACCCTTGGTCAATGATTCTTTGCATCAGCCACTTTAGGGGAAGTTGTTAAATGCTCTATCCCAATTACTGCACCTCTAGTCTGTTAAGTAAATATGCAGCATAAACACATTCACGATTATAACAGCACTGCAAAGCAGGTATGAACCAACATTCCAGGAAGAACAGAGCATTCTAGTAAAGTTGAGTTGGGGAATTCGAGTTCCTCCTTCACACACACATTCTCTTACATTTTTTCCTAGCATCTCTCGTGTACATACCTACTATCATTGTACTTTCAAAGTAACTTATCAAGCTGGGAACATACAAAAAAGTAGAAAGAAAAAACAAAAGTCAGAATATCTGGATAGTCTTATCACAGGTCACATTCAGGATAGTACAGAAAACATTGAGTTTGTTCCCTGTACAAAAGCATATAAATAGAATTGTCAGAACAAAAATCAATGAAGTTATAAACAGACTTTTCAAATCTTCCAGGCTACTGGCAGCTGAGAGAAGTTTTTTCGCAAACTCTCTGTGGCATTTCTAAGTCTCTTTTTAGGAATGTACCTAGGCATAGGGTAGAGATTCAGTCAGGATCTCTGGAGCAACATGGAAAGGACAAATAGAAAGGTAGCTGTGGAAGCCTACAGAGAATGTGAAGAATCCAGTAGAAGGAGAGCTTCAGATTTAGTATACCTTGACAAATAACTCCTGTCATATACAATATGCCTTTATATCTTTGATATACATAGGAAGTTTACATATTAGTGTTTGCATGATGGTAAATCGGAGGACTGCTTCATTAGATTTGAAGGAGCACTTCTCAGGCCAGGCCTCTGGTTTGACTCAGATTGAATTACAAAGCTAAACAGAACAGGAAGGATCTGTGCTCCTAATTCTGTTTGATAGATCTCTTTGTCATTTTCAGATGCCAGATTGAAGATAGCCGCCTCTTCCTTGGCAAAGAACAGTGCTTTTAAGCTCCAGGCTATCAGAGAGAGCAAGCGCCTACAGTACGTGCACAGACTGACAGTTGCATTAAGATGTTTCCTGCCGTTTCTTTGAAAACTTATGGCACCCTGCTCATTATTAGCCTTCTGTAGTTAGAGGTAGTTAAATTGGGCAAGATGAAGTACAAGCCACAGCTGAAGGTGCTCTGGGCTGTAACACAGCATAGTAAACACACACCTCTGCAGATGTGCTGACTAGGGAAGCCATCCTATGGGAATAGGAGTAAGGCTTAGTAGAGATTATGCAGAATGATTGGAAAAAGTCTTCAGGAAATTAGTTTTCTCCCATTCTTTCTGAATCTGAGGGGATTCAAAGGCATCTCATTGTCATAATTGTTTCATGTTTAGTTATGGTTATTGAAAGCTCTTCTAATTTGCTGTACAATTCTCAAATTGCTGATTAGGGAAATAGACAAAACGTGAAGGCAGATCTGAGAACATGTGGAGCCCATTAACAGAAAAATTCATGGCTTGTTTTCTATTATCCATATTTAGTGTTTGTAGGGGGGTTTGCTTTTTGCAATTTAGCAGGTGCAAGCTGAACAGATATAAAGCAGACTTAAGCCAATGTACATGTGTCCACACACAAAACTATCAGTTAAAGTAAATGCTCACTATGGAACTACTGTACCTCAGACATACAGCTAAAAACACACAAATTCTCTCCCTTACATCATGTTTTCTAATACATCAGGCAACAAAAACTTTGAAGTAAAAATAACAAAGGCAGAAGGCGTCAGGAGTTTTCAGGGACTTGGTAACCAACTGCTATTCTGCTTCAGCAGTAAGGGAAGTCTTAGAGATTTCCAATGCTCTACGACAACAACATGTTGGTGTTGCACAGGACCTTTTGCCAAAGACTGATACAAGGTGAGGAAGTATTAAACTTCATAGGCCCTCTAGAGGTAAGGTCAGTATTATTGACATTTGACAACACTTGTATAATCCAAAAAAATTATTGAAATACTGATACTTAGTCCTCACTAAGAGATCTTCAAGGATCTCAAAACATTTCAGAGATTAAGTCTGGTATTTCTGTAGATAGTGGAACAGAAGCAGTTTGCCTAGGCCAAAGTTGAGAATCTAGTTAAGACATCCCTTATTCAATTTTCTAGTCTTCATCCTTGACAAATCTTACTGTAAGTAAATTTATTTACTATGTCTTAATAAAGCCTTAATATTTCTAAATATATAATTCCTTAGGACAATTATCATGCAATACTGACAACTACAGAAAATGAGACTCACAATAAGCTGCTCATATTCAAGAAACTACATGTACAAGAACTAGCACTAAAACATTTGCAGCTGCTGAAGAAAGCTCCTTCACTTGTTTACATCCGCTCAATCAGACTAACTGGCAATCAGGTTGGGAATTTGCAGCTGGGGGGCAGGAGGAAGAAGGGATGAAAATCTTGCTGATTTGAAATAAATCATTGTCTCCTGAAGTTACTTAGGAACAGCTGGAACATGCAGCAACTCCAGTTAAATCTGGAGGTGATATTCTATCCCTAAAAGTGGGTAGACATGCGTGAATAGACATGATGCAGGGCACATAAGTTAGACAAAAAGAAAACGAGATCACATCTACCTTCCTGCTAGTCCCACTTTTTCCAAATTCTCACCATTGCAGCAGCAGTTCAGAAGGCTGCTCTAAATTATTATTAATCTTTAATATATCACCTTGCCTTCAAGTTTGCTAACCTGAACATATTCACTATCCAAACTGATATTGCAATGCAACTTGAGGACTTTGGCGGGGGGAGGGTGGGGTGTGGGGTGGAATTATCCCAAGGTTTCCCTTGCTTTAGCAGCTGATTAGTCATCAGCTCTAAAAAGGAATTTAGAGAGACTCAGTAAATAGCCAGGATATCTCCAGCTGGAACAATCAGAAACTTGAACTGTAATTTAGGGAACAAAAAAGTTTAAACAAATGTAATTAAAATGTTTATTTGTTACCAAGAGGCACCTAAAGGACAGTACATAGAATGACCATGAAGTGGTATAAATAATGGGAATAAACAATAATGAACAAGTAATGCAGACAGGGAACACTGAAATTCATATCAGTGCGTGGCTGGAATTGTCCACCATCACCACCATGAGTGCCAGGGGTACTGGCAATCCTGGTGGAGGCACAGCAGCCACAGTGGGCCCAGATGACGGAGCTCACGTGGCAGCCAGGCTTTGAGACAGAGCATGGAAGCACTGGAGAGCAAGATTGACTGCACAGCCTCCAAAGGAAGGAAAAGATGGGCTTGTGCTCTGCAGGGTAATTTTGTTTAATGACTTCTTAATCCTTCCTTAGGCTTGAACCATTTGGGAAGGAAGTTCTCATGGGGTTCATGGTAAAGTGCAAAGAATGTATTGCAAAGGAGATTATTATTGGGAATTCAACTTTTCCTTTCTCTACATCATTTGGTTATTTCAAATGAGGTTAACTGCAGAATCTGGAAAAGAAATTATTTAGATGAACCAATCTGTTCTGCCCTAATCTATTTGTGGTGATTCCACCTCTTTTGAAACACACATAATATCCTCTTAAAGAGAAAAAAGACCAGAAAACAAAAACCAAACTCCATACAACCCAAACACAATAAAGTCAATCAGCCTCCGCTACACAATCCTGACACAGTAATAGACCATCTTTTTCAGTTTTACACTTAGCTAGACCACTTTAACACCCACAGTGCTGAATTTTTTTTTATCGCCTTTTTTTCCTTTTAGTTAGTTTATCTGAATGGTGTTTGTAATCCAGCTGTGACCGTGTGGCCACACACATATTGTTTCTAGCACAAAGGAAGGAATACATAGCCAGAGGCAGGGCAATAGATAAAGGCAAAGAATTACTAGTTTTCAGAAGAAAAAAATATCTATTTAGATACTCTAGAGATTTGTTTTGACTCAAAATTTCCAAGAGAAATTTTTAGATGCTTATTTTCCTGAGAGATCCTGGCAATTCACACTAATAGAAAGCAAAAGGTAGATCATAGCTAACCTTATCATCTACTGGGCAAGCATACGACCTTGGTCATATATGAGGAAGGACTCTTTAACACTTTACATAACAAGGTAAAAGATAACAATTGTGTTTATTTTCTTAGTCTGCATATTTATCCAGATGACATTATCCAAAGATGTTTCCTACATCTCCTATTAGAAATGCTCTTCATTTATATTCAATTGAAATACTATTTTTAACAAGAGAACATAAAGGATATTATAGCATTCTGCTGTAGCTGGAGGTCCATGGAATTGAACAAACATAATTCCTACAGTAACTGGCATGGAAATTAAGCATATGAAATACTGCATATAGTGGATGGACAAGGACTAGATGAAATCATGTTTTACAGTATTGTTATAATTTGAAAAATGTTAGGTGTTTATGCCATTCATGTAAAATAACCTGCCTTAAATATTCTTCCTGTGAATTTATTTATGATGAAAGCAAATAAATTTGCCTTAAAGTTGTGATTTTTTCCATTCCTTGTTGCTGCTAAATTTCAGACGGATCAATTTTAAATTGGGCAAGCTTATTTATTCACAGCTGAAAAGCAGATAGAAAACCATCTAGTTGCTTGTGGTTTATTATTCAGACATTTTTACAGACAAACCAGACAAAGCTGTACTCCCCTGGAAAATAAAGGCTGTTTGGCAGTGATTAGTAGCCATTTTCTTTAATAAATGGGTCTTATTTAAACTTGGCTCCACCTACTGTGACAAGAATAACAAGGGTGCCTTGTGACATCTGCCATTCCCTCCATAACTTCTACACCCAATATTTTAGTATTACAGTGGGATTTGTATCTGATATGCAGTGTACACAGTTTCATTTCTGATCATATTTTCCATTATTGCTTTTCCAGACTGAAATAATATACGATTTTAAATTTCATTTAGAAAGAGAGTCAGGAACTGCTCTAGATGGAATTTGAGAAGTTTAATCACTTAATATATCATGAGAAAGTGAGAATTCATTGGCTATGGTATTTTCAATAATTTGATAATCTGTTCTGCAAAGAGATTCAGCGAGTACTGCAGTGGAAAAGTACACATCTTTATTGCAAGTTTTCTGTAATGTGCTAGTGCACTGGGACTTGGCATGCCTGCCTTTCTCATCTAATAAAAAAAGAGATGATTCATTGATAATGGAAATTATTCCTAAAGTAAATTGCAGCCTCTGCTGTGCTTTGGTATTTGTAAGCAGTAACTGGAAACTGTTGGTTTTTTTGCCATGAAAGAGGATAATAATTATATTTTAACTCAAATGCGTCTGCACAGCACATCAGTGTTAGTGAAGGGCTTCCTGATCTATGTACAAGCAAACGCTTCACTCAAACATAATTATTGTCCTATTAAAGCTGGCCACGGTACCACACTAATGAACGAAGAGGCAAGAAAACGCAATGTCCTGCAAGAAGGAAGTTAGCATTGGTACAGGGAAAAAGTCTGAATGGTCAGAAAGGTTCTTTTTGTCACCTTTATTTACTTCTATTTTGGTTTTCAAAACAGTCCTTGGGACAAACTATGGGGTTTGTCTATTGTTTATAGTACCACTATTCATGATTTCAAGAGAGAAATTAGAAAAACAGCTGACTGTATTAAATGGAAGGCATTAATTTGACTAAGTGTAAGTGAAACTGCGCTTGCCAGCAGGAGAGAAAGAAGTCCTGCACTGTCAGATGCTACAAGAGAATCCTCTGCCAAAAACCTCCAGAAAGATATTATGTTAAAAGTACTGCATCATCAAAAGCTCACACTGGCAAATCATCACTCCCCATTGAACCACTTCTGTCCCAAGGACACTTTCCACCCATGAGGAGTAGCTCTATATGTGTTAACCCCTTCACAGATACCACACAGTAAGCAGGAAACAGAAATCTCTCATAATGGGATATAGCATGCCCTTAGTTTCTAGACTGTGTTTTCATTGAATGAGTTTCGTTTAAAAACATACAAAACTACGCATTTACAATCAGTGCAATCTCAACACATACATAGTTTGCCCATTTATTTGTGATGAAGTTGGATCAGAATCAACACAATAGACTTGAGATAAAATCTGCTACAACTCCAAGCTTTACAAGTGTTATTTATTATGTTTCTTAAAGGGAAGAATGAATCAAAATTCTTGACCATTCTGCACTTGGATTTGAATTTCATGCACCTTCTGCAGTTTCTAAACAAAGGTAGTGGATGCTGCTGGGTCTCATTATTAGCAATCACACCATATTAGAAGAATTCTCTTGAAGATTAAGTACCTGATCGACAGGGCAGACTGCATCCCCTGTAAACTCAATTCCTGCTTCTCTTGATGAATGCTATTACTTTCTTTGTTTCAGTTTTCTATCATTACATCCACCTGATTGACTGAAGCCCATTTCAAACCAGATCATAATTGCGATCCATTTTTCTTATGGAACAGTGAGAATTAATATTATGAATTAAATTGAGGCTGTATCACACTTAAAATTAACTGAAAACTCATATCCTGCTGTTCTTATTACCTCTTTCTCTTTTTGCTTCCAACAAGTACTTTTATGTAATGTGATTTGTCACAAACTAGAAGTGTGGCATATCTAAAGTCACCCAAAATTCACAGTGCAGTAAATCTCATCTTCAATATAAAGTATTTTTGCATTACCAGGCATGCACACCAGCTGCTGAACAGTGTGAGAGATACACAAGGCCTACCTAAAATAAAAGGCTATTAATCCTGATCAAATTGAGTACTTCAGATTTTGTTGTCTTATCTTTAGCGTTGATTTGGTAAAAATAAGCCCTCAAGTTAATCATTCATTATACATATAAAAATGCATGTTTTTCCCCTTTTGCTTGAAACTATTTGTGATGCCCACCAAGTGTATGTAGGAAGGTATCAAAGATTTCCCATATGACAATGCTAGCACCAAGATGAGAGAAAAAGAAAAATCAATGTAACAGAAGTCAGCCATTTGAAATGCAGAATCAGAGAACAATTTAAGTTGGAAAAGGCTCCTATGTGGAGGAGTTCTGAGTATCTCCATGGATAGAAACTCTACTACCTCTGTGAGCACTGCATTAATGTCTGGCTACTCCCACTGTAATTATTTTTTTTTCCTTAATATCTCACAGGATTTTCCCTTGTTTCCATCTGAGTCTGTTGCCTCTCATCTGGCTCCACCTTCCCTGCACCCTTCTACCGGATAGCTCCAGGCCTGCTGATGACACAGAGCCATTCCCAAGACCACCAGTAATGTCAGACAACTGGGCTGTCCACAACACCTGCATGGCTTAATCCACTTTATAGCAATGCAGCAGTGGCTATGAAACACCTTGTAAGTCATATACTCTTCTGCCTCTTACTGCTTTCTTTTATACACAGTCCTTACTGTCAGCACCCAACCTGGTTATAGATAGTTCAATATATTAGTCTTGAAGGAAAAAGAAGAATTTATCTGGCACAGTCCCAGAAGTGCAAGCGTATATCAGCTTCTGAAGCAGAACCACTCGTCTGTATTGACAACTTCTAACAAGATTTAAATTATAAAATTGGACTCTTTCCTAAGTTTCTCATAAGCTTTTTTTTTCCTCCAAAATCAGCTCTAGAACAAAAAGGCTATAATATAAATTGGTAGAAGAATGCTAAAAATCAGAACAGCAAATATTTCCTTTAATAAAACATCTTATTAAATCCTCTATTTTAAAAATTATTTCATAAAATCTTTATTTATTATTCTTGTTCAGATTAGAGGGTCAGTTCTGACATTTTCTTTGAACTGCCTTTCCTATTTCTACTTCAAATTTCATTATATTACAGAAGGCCAGATTCAGTCCAGATACTATCAGACAAAAATAGTCCAACTCTTTCAGTAAAGAAGTTATGCCTGCTTTCAATAGGACTGAATTTAGCTCCATCAGCTCTCACTGGCAAAAAAATGATGGTACCTGTCACAGCCAGACAGAACCATCCTAATGCAGAGACATTGAGAATCACTGGATTTCCCATAAGCAGGGGCAATCTCCCCTGGATCTCCTCATGGTCAGCAGCATGCCATTAGAGCCACTTAGGATAATAAGAGCTGTATAAACAGATTATCTATTAGAAAATTTTTGCCAAAATTGCCTCATCTTCTGCAATATAGAGTTCTAATGTTGTTTTAATACTGTGGAAAGTGAATAAAAATCTCAAAGAAGCAAATCTAAATTGTGAATAAATAAGACTTATGGAAAATAGTATTCCAAGACATAACTCGGCCTTTGTAACTGTGACAGTAACTATGTTATAGATCTTGCACAAAATTCTTGCTTATGTTATGTCAATGTTTTCATGTGCTTAGTATTTCCCTTACTATCAAACACAACAGGAATTCCTACGAATTTTTCCAGCAGAAGAAGTTACAGCTTTCCATATGGTCTACTTGAACTGAACCAACTCTTAGAACATGCATTGCTATAAACAAACTTGACTGCTAAACAGTTTTACTTCAACTTTCACTAATACAGTTACCTAAATCAGTTGTACTGCATTTTTTATCGGTGTCTGCACAATACCTCAGTGGAAAACACAAGTCTGTCCACATCTGCTAAAACACACCAGCCTTAACCCACTTCCCATGAGGCGGTGGGGAGGTGCTTTCTCTTGGCAGACTGTGGGGCTCACCTTGGCTCCACCACCACTTCCAGGCCAGGTCCAATGGCCTCAATAGCGTGAGTGGCAGCTGAGCTTCCCTGTCAGCCAAACCTCACCTGTCCTCCTGCTAACCCTATCCGCACCAACACAGCAGAAGAATGGAGTTTTTCTTTTTGCATCTGAGAATACGTAAGCAAATCAATGCCTTCATGCTCTATAAGTCAATCAAGCCCAGATCTACAGAAATGGGTTAACAAGCACTCATCGACACCCTAGATAGAAGAAATCTATCCACAGCTCTAGAGAGAAAAACATATAAACAGACTGTACCTTCAGTTCAAAGAGCAAAATAGAATCATATCTGATCTAAAGCCTTAAAATCCTGAAAGATGTAAAATTGAAAAATAACAATTAAAAACATAACACTAGATTGAAATTCTCAGTTAGAAATAAGTATATTTACAATTATGGCTGTCTTAAATCACTTCAAATAGTAGGTACCTGAAATATACATTGTAATGTTGATTACAGGCTCTAAAGTAATAGCACTAGAAGGTTTTTTTTAAGCAGTTCAGACCCTCAAAAAAAATGCAGATGGATTTTTCATGGGAAAAAAAAAAAAAAACCCCAAAAAACTTTTACTAGCATTTTTCAGATTTGCATCCACTTCGGCAAGTTATTTTGATTCAAAAAGGGGAAGGAAAAAAGGGAAAGATGTCAAAGTTTTGCTTCAACAATTTCAAAATTAAAATCTGAAGCATTGGCCAAATTTACTTCAGTTTAAACACTTTCAAAGTAAAATAGAATACAATATTCATGTTTTGATAAAATATTTGAAATAAATATCTTACTAGTTTTCATTACGCCTTGGATTTTAGATCCTTTCATGCAAAAATAAAAAATGTTTTACTGGCAAGAAGGGAAATTTCCGAATGATTATTTTCTACATATAAGCAGAGGTTATTTGCAGTATGCTTGGCCAAAAATGATTCTTCTCCTTGTCCCCCACACCGCCATTCAACCAACACTTTCAACTTCTTGCACACTCAGACAATTTCTCGAAACACACCACTGAAAACATACAAAACACCTTAATGTTAGGTGTTGATACAGATATGATCTGGGTATTTCTCATAAACACACCATCAGCAATGTGGATAACACCTTAGTTTTAGGTGTTGATACAAATACAATCTGGGTATTAAAGTATAACAAAACAAAAACAGAGGAAGCATAAAGCATTCTCAGACGTACTTAGCACTGCTATTGCTTTACAGAATGGAATTAAGGCCCAGGCCTATCACCTCTTATCCAGATGATGTTCTTAAATCAAGGATAATTTTTTTCTTTAATTTCAACAGGAACAAGCCTAGAGCTGAACAAAATTATAAATGATGGACTTAATATAGATAAAATTATCTGGCAGCTGTTATGTGGAAAATTATAACAGATTATCGCAGTGGTATCCAGTGGCCTTAAAATCCTTGAATTTATTAAAACATTAAGAAAAGAATTGCAGTCAAAGCCTTGGAAATTAAATTTAGACATAGAAAACATTCAGTTGTTTGAGTTACCACCATGTATTTTCTGCTCCTTTTCAAAATGGAAGGGGGGAGGGGATTTTCATTTTATTAAAAAGCTGCAGTACAAGCTACTGTGTTCTGTGGGCAATCTTAAATGAACCAAACTTAGTCCTGTTTTATTTTGTCAGTATGAAGATGAAATGTGGTATTAAAAAAACAAAAACAAAAAACAAATTGAATTGGGGGGGGGGAGGCGGGGGGAGGAAAATAAATAAATAAATTAGACTGGAGTTTATATATGTCTACTAATAAAAATCTGGGACAGAGAGCACTCTTTTACTGCTATCATTTCCATGCATAGCTAATAAGGAGTCCTCAGACAAAATATCTGTGTGTTCCGCCACTCAAAGTAGAAAATCTCATTTTGCCATCCAGACCTCTTTGTGGTATTCACCCATGTGGCTGACAGCTATGGAGGGTAACATCTCAAACCACTGCTGCTGAATTCACTAAACCTGACAGCCCTGTGTTCACAGTATGTAAAACATGGAAGAGAATTCCTTTCCTTTGACTGTCTGCATAGATTATAAATTGTTCATGGCAGCTTTTCTCTTAGTGTCTCTCTATGAAAAAAATCAGCTCTTAGAGTAGGACAAGGCCTGCAGGACTATTCAGGGTTTCTGGGCAGCAATCTGTGACTACTCAGATAAGGTGTGGTTACATTCATCTTTCTCATTTCATGTAACAAATGCAGATTCCTGTTAGATTGACCGGACATAGGCCTTTGTATATATGTACCAGACATGGGTGCTACAAGTCCCCATGAGCTGAACACAGTTCTTTGACAAAAAACTTTAGGAATCCAAAAACAAGCATGTGCAAAGCAAGCATAACAGGCAGCTAACACCTAATGAAAAATTTGCCAGAAACACTGCAGAGAAAAGTATCCAAAGCCTATTTAATCCAAGCAGTAATCTTTCCCAGGATTAGTCTAGGCCCTTATTATCTTACATAGTTTCCCTGTTACGTGCCCTGTGTCTGTGTATTTCTGTCACCATAGATAGCAGAAGCCATGTGGCACCGTTCTTATTGCCACATCATTATCTGTGCAGCAGAAATACAGCAAACAAAAAAAACACACCTTTTTTCTTTGTCCTGACAACATCTCTACAGAGGGAGGCAAAACCTACAGAAGAGCCCCAAAGCAAATTAATCAATGAATATGACTGCTATCACAGTTACTGCATTGGAAATGTTGTGGGAGGTTTCCTGGCCTGTTTGTAGATGTGTTTGTTTTTACCAAGAACAAAACACCAGCAAGCTTTGTGTCTCCTTATAGAGTTGATTATGTTAGATCATTTTATCTTACTGAGGGAGGGGAGAAACAGGCTGGGTGTGATGAATGGCTATTGTTATACCCTACCTGGCCACCCTGGCGCCCACCCAGGCATGCAGCCTGATGGCAATCAGGTAGCCTGACTCATGTGATATTTGACAAAGGATAGGTCAAGATCGTCCCCATCTGTTATCAGGAAAAGCCTTCTGTCTACTTGCAGCAATTCTGCAGTGTTAAATTCACCACTGAAAACAAACGCATGGAAATAAGTGCAGTTTATAGGTTTCCTTGTTACTGTATTTATATAATTAAAAAAGGAAGCATTTGCATTGAAATAAATGACAGCTTTCTTCTGTAAAGCACATCCTAGAAAATACTCATGCTTAAACCAAACAGTATTCTTTATCATCACCAACATAGTCAAATGTGAACAGCTACATTTAGCAGCCCATACCCATGCTTAGCTGCCTAAATTATGAGCCTGCTATAAAACTTACACAGAACTGACTCACAAGCAAAATTTTAGAAGATACCTCAGGATTTAAAGCAAATGATAGTATTTGGCTCCATCTGATATATGTAGCTGCAACCTGAAAACTCAGAAATGGAAGCATTTCTGTTGTGAGAGAAGAAATTCCAGGAACTCAGATATGGAACTGCACACATGGAATTACTAATACATTAAGTAAAAATTTTCTCCTACCTCTAATGACATGAAAAACAAATACAGAATTATAAACAGCAAATACATGTGTAAGACCAAGCAATATTTTAGTTTTGGATCTTCTAACCTGAATATCCAGGGACATCTAAAGTTTTACAACCGCAACAATAACCCCTACACCTTTGCAGAAAAAGTACTAGAGTAGATAGTGCATTTCCATTTATTCACATAACCTGTGAGTTAAACAAATTATAAAAAGAGTGCTTTTCATATTCAGGGGTGGAATCACTTCTAGCTCATGTGTGTTGTGGCAGTATATTAATCCTATGTAGTATGGAAACTGCATGCTTCCAGGCAACTTTCCTTGCCTTCGCTAGAAAATAAGGTAAACTTTTCCCAATTTTCCCTGTATAGGCTTCATTATTTTTCAATTGAAAAAATTAATCAGTAAACAATTTATTATAATAATTAATATCCATTAATAATTTATTACTAAGGATTAAAATTATTTGTGTAGAGAGTTATTCTTGATAGATTAGGCAGGCATGTACTTTCCTACTCTTAAAGCTGGCCTTGTTGCTAGGCAGCAAACAAGAACACCACCTCACACTTCGGAATATCTCACCAAATAAATTTTCATCTTTCCTTTTTTTTTTTTTTCACCTGAGCCAAATACTGCTATTTCTTTTTAAGAGTTTTGTGGGTGCTTTGGACTTTGTTCACTTATAACTTGAGAGTCTCATTCTCATTTTTTATTCCAGAAAGCCATATGCAACTATTTCCTCTCTCTGCAGGCTAAGGACAAAGCTGAACGGCTGCAGCGTTTTATTGCTTGTGAGCTCAGCCAACAAGCAATATCTGTTCATCAACTGTGTCATGTACAACCACACACAATGTCACTGGACAACTTTCAGCAACGCTAAAATCCCCAGTGAAAGCACATGGTAGGCAGCAGGCTGAAAGGTTCAGGACCAGAGCACAAAGATTGCTTCTTACACCGTTGGATTATACAGCAGATTGCCAAGATCCTGATTCTCAAACGCTTGTAGCGCCAGCAGTTGAATTAAGTAAAAGTTGGGGATGAAGACTTAACCTCATTTCAGTATATAACTGCACAGATACTTCCAGAAGTTACATATTGTAACTATACCGCACCACATAATGTAGGTGCTTACGTACGTTGTAGCAGTTACTCAGGTATATGTATCACAACACTGCTCCCGTACAACGAATGGAGTAAATCTTCTCTAATATGGAACTAAAACACAGCACATCCAGAGTTCTCTAACGCAGCTTTATTGCCCTTATGAATTATTAGAAAGTTAACAGACAAATAACTTCTGGCAAAGTCCATAGAGACAGTATGGCAATGAATTTCCTTCTCATTTGCTACTGGCTGTCATGCAGTTTGGCTCAATGAGAAGTGGCAGTTTTAATGAAGACCTTCCTTGCACGCACACAGTTGCTTGAACTGGGCTTTTCTTTCTTTTATTTCTCTAGTTAAAGCTGAAGCAAATCCCCATGCTACACCAACAAAAATAGTGACATACTATTGAAAAAGCTTCCCCTTTTCCATGCTATGCAATGCAGTGCATGGTAACACTGCCGAATTCTGGACAACAGTAGGTTTTGAGCACTGGTGTAATCCTTTGCATTTGTGCTGAGTGGACCATAGGCCCTCCAGATCTAAGTAGGAATGTTCTACACCTACTTTGCACTTTGTAGGTGAACACAAACGCATAGTGCCTAAGGCAGTGGAGTTCAAACACATACAGCCAGTAAACATGCAACACCCAAAAATTTCAACAGTAGGATAGCGAATCATGGGTAAATGGGTAAAACAGCTCTTGGCAATCCAAATTACTTACTATCAGAAAATATTTTTGTTATAAAATTAAAATTCATACACAATCCTTAAATCTGCCCTTAATTAGCATAATCCTGTGAAAAAGCAATATTGATAGTGCAAACCTTTCTCCTAATATTTTCTGCTATAACAAAAACCTAAGGCCCATTTTATGCATCATAAATCATATATGTCACTTTACAAACACCCTCATGATTTTACTGCATTCAGTATTGGTAATTTCTACACTTAGGGAAAGAAAATCACTATTTTTCAAATTATGAACCAAGGTAACAGGATTTTGTATCCATAATTACACAGAAAATAGATAATTATAACAAAGGAGGGAACCAAACATTAGTCCCTTAATGTGTAAATCATCATCAAAATCTGTGTAAGTCTAGAACATAGAATATGGAATAAGAGAAAAAAATGCTTAAGACTAGTCACCCTCTGATTTTTCCCTGGAAAAACAACACTCAAATCAGATGCAACTAAGTTTCAATCCGCCACCGGCATCTAACTGAAAAGATTGCTGCAAAATTCTGTGTGCTTCTCTCCCATTCCTTCATTTCAGAGCAGATCAATTTGGATAAAGTAGGATTTATGAGAAGTGCACATTCTTACCAGTGAAAGATCACTTTTCAGGCCCAGAAAAGTGGTAGCCAAAGTTATCATCATCATCTGCTCTTGCTCTAGAAATAGCAACAATCCCATGAAAGTCTATTGTGAAATTTCAATATTTAAACAAAACAGAAATTCCAAAGTAGTTAACTAGAGCATCCCACAGAATCAAATTAAGGTATCCGAGGTCATAGTTTCCTGTTAGGCTCACTCTAGGGAAACTGCAGACTGCTGCAGAATGGGGCTGGACCCCTTTTTTCTGACCAGCTGCTTCTGCTGCTCCTCTTGTCAGATTTGAAAAATCAAGTAGCAGAAGGCAAATCTGTTCAACAGAAAACTGATCTGCCAGATACTATCCCACCAAAAAGTAATCATGAAAGAACAGTTTTCTTTCAATAGCATACCTCCTTGAAGTTAGACTTAACTGCTCCAGCACGAGTTGGTGAAGGAGATTGCAGGAGTACACTCGGCCTCAGCAAAAGGTTTTTCAACACATGGTTCAGCTGAACTCCACTCGGTGAGAAAATCAAGTCAGACCATGAATGTACAGTCACCAAATCTGACACGAGGTGGACAGAAGGAACGAGTAATGAAAAAATACTGCTCAGCAGAAGGCCACAGTTGTAGCAGATTCTAATAAAGACTATCTTCAGAAGTTATGTCTGTACAGCATTACAGCAATTCATGCACCCAGCCTTGGCTGACTATTTCTTTGGTAACAGCAAAAAGAAATTTCTGTATCAGTGCTTCTGAAGGTGGGCTTAGTGATGAGTAAAATTGTAGCCCTCAGTTCTGCTAAAACCATTCTGTTATTTCTCATTTTTATTAATACTAGGACTATGTTCTTATTAAAGTAGATGTTTATGGCTATTGCCAACATTTTTTGAAAGGCTGTAATTCTCTTTTGGTTATGCTCTGCGTGAGATGTGAGATTTTATGGCCACCAAGGTAGCTAATCATGCCCAGCAAGTTGAACAGTAATGCAGTTTTCATGTCATTCATGCTTCCTCCTTTTGCTCAATTCAGATGGGAACAAGCCCATGACTTGAGATAAGGCAGCATCAGCCTGGCTTGGTACAGATCCCAGACTTCAGCCATCCCAAGAACACACACTGTAAAAATCAGCAGTAACATACTTTCAGATGGAAAGAAACACATCTGCAGCTCTGATAAATGTCTAGGTTGCTTAGAAATTAGTCTTGTGTGGCCAGTATCTATTCCACAGCTAATATGCAAGGGGTCTACCCTTTGATTAACATGACTCTTACTAATGCTTAAAATCATGTTTTGTACTTCATCTTATGGGATTTAATTTGCAAGGTATTAGATAACAACAAGGCACAGGAAGAGTAGAATGTTCTATTCTTTTTTTCCTGGATATATTATGTTTAAAAATAAATGAAAAGTGAGTTATTACAAGCCTAAAACCTACACATTGCTGGCTGTAACTAAATATTCTCTCTAAGGAATTTACAGGAAGAGATATGCTTTTGAAATAATATATGTATATATAGTTATCAGAGAGATGACAGTATAATATTCTGCCTCATTGTTTTCCATGTATTAGTTTAAGAACCTGATTTCTATAGAGAAAAGACAAACTTGCAAAAAAAAATACTTTAAATTGTATATTTTGATTGAATTTAACTTAAAGGTGAGAAAAAATAGCGGGGGGAAAAAGCAATGATAATCAGATTATTCTAATATAGTAAGATAGCTTGATTCAGTCTGTCCACAATTCATAGCATCTGATGGCAGGCTCTTTACCAGAGCTTAAAAAAATGCTAACAATGCTATTAAGCTTACATATACTGTCTCCCAACACAGACATTAACTTTACCTACACAAAATGCTCCTGGCAGAGTTGCATTTTGTACCAGCCTAGTGTCAAATTTCAAAGAAACTGCAGAAAAAAACCCCAAGAAATAGAGAAACAGACACTTGTTTGCAGCATGGGAAGATCCAGATGGTCCTCCTCTGTTAGGGGAGGACATCATCAAGTAAGGTCATAAAATAAAAAGGCATGTCAGCCCATGAAAGAAACAGTGCTTCTCCAATAATGTCAGGGCATAGCAGAAATAGTGGATAGAGTCAGAGGATAATTCATTAAAAAGCATTCTAAAGATGATCAGGACAGGACAACTAGTAGCACAGTTACCAGTGGCAGAAAACCAAGGAGGAAATGGATGGTTAAATCACTGCCAAGCAACAGCAGTGATATTTGACTGTGACCCACAGAAGTAACCAGAAGACACAACATTTAAATCAAAAAAGCCTCAAGGAGCTCAGAAGAACTAACAAAAGGATTCTAAGAAAATATCCAACAAAATGTACCATTGATGCATGCCCAGCTGCCAGAACTGTGAGAACACCAGCCCTTCTGCTGTTCCAGGTACCTTACCAATTTCTACATTAGTTTAACACCCAGGAGAGAGACATTACAGCAGACATAGAGCTCAGCGAAAACCTTTCTTTTGTCTCCAGAGATAAAAGTAAGCAATATTATAAATAAAGCTGGAATATCAAGCTTTGGAGAATGGAAAATTAATATTATGGTCTCCTAATGCTGAGTCCTCACGCTGCTTCAGCAAATTTCTGGCATGCCTTAGTCAGAGTAACTGCAAATATTAGTCTATGCATTTCATAGCATTTGTTCAGGAATAAAAGGACATTCAATAACACTGAAAATACAAGAGACCCCACTGATGAAAAACACCAGCCGACAAAAAAAAAAAAAAAAAAAAAAGAAAAATTAAAGGAATTGAAAAAAAGTTGAACTTCTAGATCTTTCAGAATGGTTATGTTTAATTCACTAATACCTATTCCTCCAATATGCTTCATCCATTGTCTAACAAATACAAATTTTCAGTTTACTTCATGTCTCAGAGATTAGGAATAAGTATTTCTAGAACATTACTGTTATCTCTTAATAGGAATCAGTTTTACAACCACTTAAAGTTAGCCCCAGTTAACAATACAAGCTTTCTAATTTTCAATAAATCTACCTGTCTAGAATTTCTTCTGGATCAAAAGTCCCTAAGGATCTTTAAGTTTCCAGCAGTTATCTCATTTTTATCTTTACTTGTTTTAAGCAGGCACTTTTAATTTTATTCATTATACTTAATTCTGCACCATCTAGAGTAGAAAAGTGTCGTGAGGTGTTCAGATTATTAATTTAGACTAATATGCCCAAAATTAAGTTCTGAATGCATGTTCACAGAATATGGAGAATTTAAACAGATCAAAATGCATCCAAAATAATCATTCTTCTTTTTTTAATTATTTCTATGGCCAAAATGTTTCCTGTTCCCTTCGTATGTATTTCCTAATCCTTTACAATCTATTTTTTCCAGATGTTTTGCTGAGATCTACTGCAAATAGATCTCTCAAATATGAATAAGTGCTGTGAATTAGTAATTCAACACAACAAAAAAATGTAGATAACACATTATAATAGCTGTTGCAGATAATAGCCAACCATAGCTCTAACATTTTATATGAAGATAATCCAGCTACTATATGCTTTAATGGGAAGAATATTTTAACCTCAAGGTAGGTATCCTTAACTTTTCTACCTGCTCTCCTTGCCTCACTCTCTGCAAATAGTAGTTTCTGACTAAAATGAAGACATGCTTTTGCTACATGACTTCTGGGAGTGTCCCTAGATCAATTAGCATTTGCATTATCATTTCAGGAAGTGATATAGAACCCTGGCCACATTTTGAGCTATCTCTTGGAAAGCCTGTATTCAGACCTTTTATCCTTCTGTCAACTCAAATTTGTCTGCTTGTGAAGTTACTGGAAAGAATGACTCAACATTAATTTCAATTACAGCAGAGTGAAAGTCCATTCATAAATATTACTTCTGACAGACCTAACTCTGCTTCTTGAAGCTGACCTTGATTAACCGGTACATGCACTATATTCCAAAGAAAAAGTTTCAATACCTTGCAACATTGCTTTAACTCAATGCACCGTCTTTCTTTCAGAGTTAAAAGAAAAAAAAAACCAAAAAAAACCCAATATTTTTTTCACATTTAAAAAAAAAATCAAAACAAGATTTCCTTATATTAGGGCAATTTCCAGCAGTCATGCTGTCTCCCTAATAGCCTTTCGTGTAGTCACCTAAAAAGTATTGGAGATGCACTAAAAGACAAGATTTCATTCATTTTAAGGCACATCTATTGAATCTTAAAAGACCAGTATCAGGTTTTTATTTTGTGAATGCTTGCAGAAATGTATCAGATCAAATTTTAAGCATTCATAAGTTATTTAAATATTAATATAAACATAGATTGATGGAAGTTATTCTAAGAATTGGTTAAAGGTATAGAGTACACTGTGCCCTGAAATGCAGAAGAATTCTGAAAAGCACTACTATGCACAAAAACCTGCACTATATAGACAGAAGATTCCCACAAAATGAACAGTCCTTCCATGTGCAATTAATGATGAGACAGCAGATAGTGAGTAAGGAGGTTAGCTTTTCTGTACCATTAACATCTTTTCCCCAATTGTCACAGTGCCTCAGGGTTCTTTGAACATTTAACACCTAGTAAGATAAGGTGAGGAACGAACAGGAGATACTGAAGTCCAAGTCTGAAGGTATTTAGGAGCATAACGATCATTGGTTAACAACGTCGGAGGCTCAAGATTTTAGTTGTTTTGAGAAGCAGGCTTAAACGATTTTCCAAAGCGGCAAAGAAAGTCTGAGAGAATGAACTCCCACCTCTATCCTCCGTGCCAGCCTGCACGATCACCCTTTGGTTTCTTGCTTCATTTTATCTTTATCTTTTGAAGTGCCACAGCCACCAGATGATGAAGCAGCTAAGCGCACCACTTCCAAACAGAAAATCACAAGGACAGTTCTGGCAGGACTGTCAACTATAAAATTCACTCCACTCTGTCCTAGTGTACAGGGCAGGATAAATACTATTCAGATGCAGCTCAAAAAAAAAAAAAAAAAAAAAAAAAGACAACAGCTTTGAAGACTTATCCATTTTTAAAAACAAATATACCTTCAGATACCATGTTGTCTTCATGGACTGACTTCTCAAGTTTGTTCACATCACAGTCATTTAGTTGAAGTGGATTACGTATTGTAGCCCCATCCAGTGTACCCACATTCTAAAACAGGGTTTTTAATGCCAACCATGAGACAATCCTCTCTGGAGTCATGATGGTACAGTACCATGCTTAGTGTCTGCCCAAAATGTTCACAGATACCTTGCAGCTGTTGAGATAGTTTCAAAATAAACATAATATATTGGTTAATCTAATTAAAAACTGAATACAAGATGTTCTCATGAGTCTATATGAAATCAAAACCACTACAGTACAAGGACAATGCGCTGCTGAGCTAATTGCAAATAGACCTAAAACCAAATTTGTTCTAATCTAGCAATGAAATCTATTTCTCAAGCCTCTAACTTTCAGTCAGGCGATATTTTGATATTTTCTGTTGAGGTATTTCCTCTGTGTAAAGCCAGTAGTCACTAAAAGCAATTACTGGCATTGCCAGAACAGGTAGTGACGAACAGTGGAAGAGCCTGCTCTTCAGTTCAGGCTTTCTCTCTGACCCCGGAGCCAAGTCAAAAGCAGCCTCCTCTTGCTCTGGCTGCAATATTGCTTGCTCGAGGAAGCACTAGCTACAAAAGGCCATAAAGTTCCCTGATGCTTCGCCTTTCTTGATTGCTTCATTTGGCTGGTTCATAGGATAAGCATACATGAGTTGCCCTATTGTAAGGACTTAGTTAGATTTTCCTGCCTATCTGATATCCACCATTTTTTATCCACACAATTTCCTCTACCACCTTGCCTCGATATGAAAATGGGCACTACTACTCTACAAATAAACTTACTTTCTTACAGCTTAGGATTTAGCACAGAAACAACTGAATGGTGTTGATATCTAAAAAACATCCTGATGGCCTTGAAGAAAGCACCTTTCATTCAAGGCAGTTTGTGATCCAGCTGTCACAGGATGCCACTGGTTTTCTAGCATTCCTCATGCTTCTAAAATGACTATTTTATCAAGGCAGTACCTACCCCCATAAGGCATCTTAGTTCATCTGCCTTTATAATAATCATGGGCAAAAAGATGTTAACTTATTTTTCAGTAAATACTTTTTTCTCTTTTAATTTCTAATGCATTTCCTTGCAAATTTCTCAGACACTTTGTCCATGATCTTTTCCTGCATCTATTTTATATCCATTGTGTATTCCGCTTTTTGTGGGCAGCAGAGCTACCAACATCCTTAACAGATATCTCTATCCAATTTTCACGCTCTTTGACTTTAATTGGCTTTCTACCAGCCAGGAGCCATACCACAAGAACTGACTTTTTAATCATGAAATATCTCGATTAACTTCAGATAATTCAACCTAAGAATAAAAATGCTTCTCTGAACAACTCAGCAACGACAATGCAAATATCTTAATTAGTGAATCTATGGAGGATTTTCCTTCAGTTTCTTTAAGGGAGTATGCTGAAGGTGAATCCCTTTGGCAATGAATTTTAAAAACATTGATTGATTAGCCACAATGTTTTATTCCCAAGTAGCATCCAGGGATACAACTGATACTTTTGCTTGGCCACACCCCTTATGAGAAAAAGGCCATGAAGTCATTTGAATAATACAATTTTTCTTTCCTCTTTCCGTAGAGCAGTGCGTGTCTCTCCTGGAAAAACACAGATCCCCTCCCAGGCAACACTGACCTCAAGAAAATGGCACAAATTCAGCCATTTGTTCAACTCTAATTTCTAATTGGTAAAAACAGAAACTGTATTAATACTTGAAAGCCTTGCTGAAGCTTACCAGCATTCAGTGTTATTCAGGAATTTATCCAACAGAAAATCTCTCGGCATCTAACAGAAGAGACATTTCACAGATGTTAGTCAATTGATTAACTATGCAGTTGCAATGTAATAGCCGCATACATGTGACTGGGGAATTGTAACTTGCAGCTCTTCAGCTGTTTGACACTGTTTATTGATTAGAAAAACAGATTGCCATTCTCAGAATTGTAACACAATATTTTAATTACTGCCATATACAGTGTCTGACCTTCAGCCCATTAGGATAAAATTATCCACATAGTGTCCGAGTCCTCCTCTTACCCCCAGTTTCCCAAAAGCTGATTTATCATTGATGCCCAGTCAACCATGACTCTGCAGACTTTCCCTCCTCCTAAATATGTTTCATCTGCTTTTATCTCATTTTGCTGTAAGAAGGCAAGTGGATGTGTTTAGAAGCAGCACAGTAGTTGAATGTTTTTTATTTCACTGTCCTTGTATAAAGTTGTAAAAAACAGAATAAGAGACCTGTAATACAAATATTTTAAAGTCAGTAACCCCTACATCACTAGATTATCCCTCTTTTGTGTTATCTACAAGCACCTACATCAAATCTGGCTATGTTCATCCCATAGTATCTGATCCCCTTTACTACACAAAGTAGAATCAGTAGATTTCAACAGTTATTATCAGTTCCACCCACTAAAGACTCTACAAGAAACAGGGCTTGGAGTTTGTTTGTTTTAATGTTTTATTGACTTCCACATACACACAATTGTCTCCAAACAATCCTTTCCTAGGATTGTTTAACCATCTGTGTAGGGAGAAATGATAAGGGAATAATCCAGAACAATCCCAACTATAGGATTATCCATTAGATTGCATTATAAAGATAGCATCGTTGATGCCCTTTTACAATATCCATGGTTCTACAGGAAATACACATGAAAAGGAAGTATTCAGATTCTAAACACTTTTATTTCTTCCATTTTTGTTTCTTTACTGTGACTAATCCTTCTGTTTAAGCAAATAAGGAAAACAAGTACAGATATGATAGCTCTTATTCTTTTCTGCACTGTGAAGGCATATGGCAAATTGAGCTAATAGAAAATAAGTGTTTCCAGAAACAAATACCAAAACAAATTAATCAATTCCTATCACTCAAAGAGGAAAGGCTGAAGGGGAAGAAGGCATCAGTGTGTGGCAATGGTTTCCAGGGATATAACTAGTTTTAATATATATATATAAAATGCCATGTGAAAAATAAAAGTGTGCACTACAACTGTGAAATCTACATCACAGAGGACTTGTAAAATAACTAGGTCTTAACCAAGAACATTGTCCAGTGCTGTATTGTGCCACTAGTCGAGCAAGAACCTATCTAAAAATCCAATATCTAAAACAAAGGGCAGACTATCACCATTTAATCCCTTAAACTTTGAAAAGGATGCTGGCATATGGACAACCTATCTGGTTTCAAGGCACCACATCTCTGTGAGTGTTACAATCGCATATGCTGTGTATGAATAAGACATTTAACCCAATTGAAGCCAATTGAAGCATAGGAATCTGAAGAGTCTCAAATATCTACATACGCTTTGAAAATCCTCTCACACAAATTTGAGTGAATTATAGAAATTCATTCCCTTATTGGAAAAGTGTTGCTTAGGCTAACACTGCTTTGAAAATAATCTCACAAGGCACATTTCTCCACATGTGCCATGTCACCCATCCACCTATTTGTCCTTTAGATAATGTGTGACACGCAGATTGCCCCAGGCTCTGGTGGATATTCTTTGATTTGTTAACTGAGCAGCCAGTCAGTCTTGCCTTAAGGCAGCGTAAATGAAATTGCAGCCTGTGTTGTTAACCAGTAACGTTTTACTGTATAATTGTACTCCCCCATTCTCATCTCACTATTTGTATCCTCCTGCCTACATAATCTATTCTTCAGGACAACACTGGTTGCTTCTACCATTTCTAATATCATAGAGCTTTGGCCCCAAAGGAGGATTTCTCAATGACATAATTGAAAGAAAATTTTATTGTTGGAATAAATAGTATATTCCTACTTCAGCACAATAAATAAATATCACACATCTAAGACAACAGCATTCCTACAGCAGCCATAATCAGAAAAGATGAGAATCTTGGAACCAAAGAGAAGTCAAGGAAACCAAGAAATACCTGGTTCACATTCTCCACAGCAAGGGAGATGAGCACACAACTTTTAGATCCAGGTACCAGAATTGCAGAGCCATGTATCTCCCTCAATAGTAAAAAAATTAAAAAAAATAAATAAAATAAGAAAAAACTAAACAAGAGCATATTACAACATTTTACTAACATCAGCTTCCTGGTGCACTTGTGCATCAGAAGTATTTTATATATCCTTTATAATAAACCCAAAAATAGCCTCCCTGGGCACTCCTACTATGCATAACCTGATTTGTCCTTTTATGAACTCACTAAACACTACAGGTGTTTGTTGTCTGAGACTCAGAAAGAACGCCCTCAAAACCAGAATTATCCTTAATGTCTTCCCCCCACTCTCCACCCACCCCCCAAAAAAATGATGCGAGGTGTTGTTTTGTTTTCTTTTGTTTCTTGAAGAGTATGATGAATCTTACCAGTTAAGAATTCTCTGTTAAGAGCTCTTGGATTAAAGTGTATGTCCCATGAGTGTATAGAAATCAGAAAGTGGGCAATGCTCAATAACGACAGATGAGAACAGAGTTTAAGAAGCATACAAAGGCTGTTATATAACCTATTAATTCAATGGCTTTACAGCATTTTCTGCTCTGTTGGGTACAAATGAAAGGAAAAATTACCTATTCCAAGCCCATAAAACTTTCAATCCCTAAAAAGGGCTGGCAGAATCTATTCTGGGAAATATTGCTCATGTAAGTAAGAGGGACAGTTACTTTTCTGCTGAAAATTCCAGCTGGAATTGAAACTGAGGAATAATTCTGTTCTTTCTGGAACCCAACTCCACTCTACAATGATGAATTTTCAGCCACTGTCTTTGTAAATTTTGCTCACTAGAAAATAAAATTCGCCAACAGAAACCCTGCTTTTGTCACCAAGATTGATTCCAGCCTGGACTCTACTTTAACAAAGGTGACGCATTCCAATTCTTTGGAGATAGTTTGTCTTTGTAGAAGGCAGATGAGAAATAATGTCAATGGCAGTTTTATTTCAAGTAAAGGGGGGAAGCTTAGAAATAACTGAATAAATAGAGAGGAACAAAACTAATTATTCTGATCTCAAATGCTGCACTTGGTTATTAGCACAGGAAAAACACGATTATTGACCACCATCTAAAAGTTAGGCCTTCAAACACTAAGTGAAAAAATACATAGCAGCTACTATTAGGGACAACTGCACAATAGGAAAGAAGCAAATAGAGCAGGATATACTAAATATTGCATATTGGTGGTGCAAGCCAAAATAAATTCTGGAAAAAAATGACAATACTGATAACAAACTACATGTAGGAGTATATAAAAAGATTTCATTGCTACTATTCTAATGAGAAGGTCTAGAAAATAAAAATAATGTTTAAAGAATATTTATATTGACAGGCTTGTTCTCTATCACTATAGTACCTGTAGAGAAGAATGCATTTAATTGTGTATAAACATTCTTTTGCAGGTATACCTATAAAGAATCTACTGATGGAAGCTGTAAAAGATGAAGTTAACTGACGTATTAATATTTCAACACTGGTTAATTAAACTTCAGGTGATCATGAAAACATAATGTTTAAGAAAGTACAGAGTTCACAATGGAATAGTTGATTAATTAAAAAATGCAACTCTGAAAAGGCCAGTGTCAAATGGCTTCATCAGAGATCATGTTTATGCGGAACAAAACATAGTTTCAGCTACAGGGGTTATAATGAGCCAACAAGCTCTGGTGAAAAAGGATACATACATCAAAAGGAATCTTCCTGTGAAAACACATCTATGTTATCAGACAGCATATTTTGTAGAACAAATATTTCTCAGAACAAAACTTTTTCAGAATCTCCAGTCTCATACACTAGAATAAGCGCATTAAACATAGGTACTTCAGTGAAAATATTCTATAGTTCTCCATGTGCAAGATATAAATTTAAATCATAATTAGGAAATCCATCCTATCATAATAAACAAAGAAACAGATAAACTTCATCACTGGATAATTTCACTTCAAGAAAACATAACGTTAAAAAGGCATGCTAGCAGTAGCGATTTGCAAAATGCATGGTTTTTTAAATAATTACAAGCAATAATGAATTGTTACATTAATATGCTTACCTGTATAGAAAGCACAACTTGCCACTTTATCAACTAACGTGTCTAACAATGAATTTTGTAATCAAAAGGGAATTACTATGTCCTTTTAACACAAACAACAATCTCTATGGCCTGACAAGAGTGAGATCATTGCCAAAAGTTCCTTTTTTATCTTTTTTAAATAGGACAACAGCAAAAAAGTCTTGTTTATCAACATGTTGATCCCTGTAACATGCTGTATATGCAGACATTTTTTCCAAGAGGGCAATGCGATAGCTGTTGCTTCTGCATTACACAAGGGGAGTTGCAACATGATTTCAATGTAATTTAATAACTCCTTTAAGGTTTACAGTAGAACAGAAGCAACAGTCTGCTACATTTCACATATATCTTCTATATTTGCACCTGCTAAGCTAAGGTAACAAACAGCTTCCTACTTTCCAAATAGGAGTTCACAGATCTCATCATGTGAACAGAGAGCTCAACTAGGTGACTGAGCATAACAGGTATGACAGGAACTATTTCTGCAACAGGCTCCACAGCAGTTCCCAAACAAAAATTGTTAGGAACCCCTGTCCTGGGAACAGTTGTCTAAAGTTACCTTGAAGCCTTCTGAACACTCCAAAAGAATATATATACGCATACATATGCTCAGGTTAAACATTTTCAGAATCAAGAAAGAAAATGGAAAACCACAGGAAACAAACCCAAAACCAAACCAAAACCAGCAACTCAGGCTCCCAAATACTCATGTTTTAAATATATGTTACTCTGTTACTGACAACTTGATTCCTGCAATCAGGATATGATAAGAAATACAACAGTAGCTGGAAATGTGCGTTTCAAATCCTTTTTACATATAGCACATGTTAATACTTGGAGAATTTAATGGCACAGCTGAATTAACAATAAAAGATAATTTTAGTTGCTTTTACTTCAACTTTCACAATTAGTCTGATCAGGTACCATGTGGGCATACTTGTTAAAGCAGCATACTTCTTCATTTCAAGAAGAAATTGCCAACACATTCTCTTACTCCATCAACTAAAGCTCTTCTTTTTTCAGAATCAATCACTGCAATGAAATGGCACTCAGATGACAGCATTCAATTAAGTTCAGAATTAATGTAGCATGAAAGCACAGTTTTACCGAGAAGGCCAAGTGAAATTGAACAGGAGGATTGCAGGTATTTTCACCATATTTTACTGCAAATGATCACTCATTTTTCCTGCCATGGAACAGGTCAGTAGGGCAATAGCCAAAACGGAGTACCCTTGGAAAACAAGTGGTTGTCTCAAACTCTTCAACATATTAAATTCAGCTCTAATTCTTATATTCACCAGTAACAGAGTTGATCTGTATGCCTGTGGTGTTGCCAAGTAAGTTTTTCCTGAGAGGAGCTTTCATTTTTCAACCAGCTCTGTGGGTTATTGCATAGTACTCCAACTTGCTATTTAGGAATAGTTTCCATAAATTTAGCTATTGGAATGAACCTCTTTCGTTGCATGATGAGCTCTACTAGTAACTTGCTGCACATGTATACATACTTATAAGTATATTTGTGATATATGCATACTTGAGATGTTTGGGGTTTTTTTTTGTGGACCAGCTATCCAAGATGGCTTCGGGCACTGACCTTATCAAATAACTAATACATTGGGTTGGTTGAAAATTACTCTTCCTTCTCATGAAAACTGAAGATGGGGGGGGACTATGCATATGATCAACTCAGAACAGTTAAATTTTGAGAAATTGGAACCAAAAATATAAGAAAGAAATTAAAACTGTTCTGGATCATTTAAATTCAATCTGTCTAAACATATGTGGGAGTAACTTATGTTTTGAAATAATTCAATATGAAACAGTGAATATACGAATACATTTTATGACTATGAAACTAGACACATTTAAAAATACTTGAATATGGGAAAAATATTTCAACTATTAGAAGTGTTTTGAAAAATCTGAAATTTAAAATAATCCTTTCCTTGTTAGAAGTTTCGGGTTAAACTGTTTCTCCTCCCCTCTAAGCTCCCCAGTGGCACCATCCCTAAAAGAAATTAGCATGCTACCATCTCCAAAACCCAGTAAAACCCTCTCCTTTTAGCCCATGGTGTGCCCTGCACAGTCAGTGTACCACTTGCGATTCAAAAGCACAGACTTTTATCAGGTTTCTCAACTTCATAAGGAAAAAGCTAAAATCTCCTGAGAATCTTCTGAGAATCCTCTTAACACAGTGTTTTCCACCTTGTTTTCTTTAGCACCCTCTCTTTTCCTTAAACTACAGGGCTGTTTGACATCCTATATCAGCTCTGTCATCTTCCAGAGGGCATTTGTACTAGCTTTGAATTTCCAGTGGGCCCAGGAACCCCTCTTGTTGAAATCATTGCATCATCCTATGCTTTTGTCCCTAGAGGTATAAGGAAAATCAGTGGTACCAAAATGGAGTGTAATGTTTAGAAGCTCTGTTGAAATTTTTCAGACAGAAGCTTGTTTATCTTTACTAAAATTTCAGAGAGGCAAGACAATTTGAAGTTCAGTGTGGTGAATCAGCGGCTGACAGTTTAAAATAACTGAAAAGGAGCTCAAGTTTTCTTGTTAATTGCGTGCTGCAGGAGAAATCCCATGCTGCAGCCTCACATAGAATCAGCAAACAGAGACCAAATATTTACCATCAATCAACATTACAAGCATTTAATAAGAAGTTTTCATAATGGAAAGGTTGATGGAGCTGATACAGATAATTTCCATTAACCAACTCCTCTCCACAAATTGCAACTCCATCACCAGAAGCAGTAGTCTCCTGTTCTTTTAAAGCTCAGTTTCCTCCTAGAAAAAACAGCTTCTGCAGAATGTATGGAAAACAAACAGACAAACAAAAAGGCAGCAGTTTCTTACATTTTCATCAAAGCACAAGAAGTGAATTTGGGACAAAAGGGTTCGAGGGGTTTTTCAGTCTAACTGTGGAGCCCTGCAGAAGAACTGGAGAGGTACAAGGAAAAGGATGTGATAAAGCCCTTGACTCAGTTAAGCCAGCTGTGATTAGCAATAGGTTTTAAATTAACCTAAGTAAAACTGCTGAACATAGAACCTATGTTCCTGTAAAATCCATTTGCTTGGCAGAAAAGTTTAGCACTGGATTGTGTGCCTGGAAAAAAGACAGCAATAACAGGACTCATCATGGTATACCTACTTGTTTTCAGAGTTAGGAGTATCTTAAGTTTGCAAATGAAAAAGAAAGTGAGTCATAGAACTGAATTTACCTCTTGGTAGAAACCCTTTAAACTCAACTGAGGGCATGCAGGAAGACAGGAAACCAACAAAGAAATCTAATGCACACCACAGTCTGAAAATATCAAGTGCCTAACAACTTCAGCATTCAAAACAGTGTGTTAACATCAGGGCAAGTCTGCAGCATCCCACAACCAACTAGCCATATCTGGAAGTCATCCGCACCCATGTGCTATGGATAACCTACACCCATAGTATGTATGTACGCATTCATGGTACAAATCTCTTCTCCAGAAACTCACATTTTCTTACTCACATTCTCCATTTATTCACAGATATACTAAATACAAAAAGGGTCAGTGACTGTAAAGCAAGTGAAGACTGGCGGAAGGCAAGAACATAGTCTGGACAAGAGAAGAGTAAGGAGAAGGAAGGAAGTGTGTAAGCACTTACAGGATGCCAAAATACAAGCAACAGCTCATGTGCCCAGACAAGATTAACTGTGCATCAGCTAGCCTGTCTGCATTATAAATTAAATGTTTGTCTCAGCTATCCAGATCACAGAAGTTTTTGAATTATTGTCATCATATATTTCCACATTTTTTGGCAAGAAATGAGAAACCTTTGAAGGACTCTGAGACTTTACTCTAAAGGCTGATACTGTCTGTTCTTGGCTAGACCTTAAGCAATAACATTAGAAAGGACTTTTAGAAACATGTCTGGCATTAAGATGAATAATCAAGTGGTTAAACAGACACATATGAGATGTTAGTCTATATTTAATAATTATAATTTTACTAATACAGATATTTGAAACAAAACTAATGAAGGTTTATAGAGAATATATTAGCTAAAATTCCATAACCTAACTTGCATGTAGATTTCTAGGGACATCATCATCATCCCTGAAGTAATGTCAATGAAGTGAGTGAGCTACGAATTTATGAATTTGAGTCAGTCTTAATCAGGTATTTATTTTTCTTCATTTACTACAGAAGGAAACACAAGCAGTGCAGTCATGTTTATGATTGCTTTAGAAGAAAACAATCAGGGAGAATGATTTTTCAAAATATAAATGCTTAGGCTATATTGTCTTTTCCATTAAATGTGTCGTTAGGGGAGTGAAAAGCAAGACAGATAAGCATTGTAGTAGTCAAGGAGAATCAAAGTGAAATAGACTAGTAAAGTGAAGGAAAATGATAATTTTAACCACTAGTCCAGTAAGTCTAAAAGTAGAGCAATTACTTAATTAACATTACTTTTTTAACAAAGCATTATTAGTAATGCAGAAAGACAGCTAAAGTCTATTTTATAAATTTTACTGGTATATTTTTCTTCATTGTGTACAAATGTCAGATATTTGTATAAAATGTTCCAAAACGTTGGAAATCATTGCTTTTGGTAATTGCATCAAATACCTAATGAAAGTTAACATGCTGAAAGAAGGGGGCAGGGAGGAAGGGAGGACACGACAGGAGGAAGACAAGCAAATCATGACAGACAGCTTCAAGAATCTGGATACTCGCTTGCAACTCTTCAGTAATCAATATTTCTTATACTGCAGCCATTCTGTGAGGATCCTGGGCATGCTGACGAGGCACATCACCTGACCTTCAGGCCTCATTTCACTTGTCAGTAAAATTATTCTGATTAAAATGCCATTATTTCACACACAGACCGAGTCTAACTTAAGCGATGATCTAAACCTTGCTCTGGTGGAGCATCGCCTTTAGAACCAGAAAAATTACAACACAAAGATGCTAAGAACAATACAAAAGTAAACACTGCTCTTTTCTGTTCTTTGAAGTCAAGATGACCAAGCAGAAGATCTGACATAACCCTTCTGGGTGAGAGTTTCCTCTCTAATAGCCTCCACGGTGCATTTTCTACAGCAGTTTAATGAATACAGTAAATGAACTCAGTCTCAGGACAGTTACGCGCATTTTCTGTAACAGCTGTAACAAAGTTAACAGCCAGCAAGCAGCTGCTGGGACAAAGCAGGTCTGCCTGAAGCTGCTTCTAGCTCTTCTTCTAGTGGTAGATATGAAACACTGTAATTCTTCTCTGTATATTTCTGGTTATAACTTTTTATTGGACTAGTTATAGCTGTGTACCAAGAAAAACAGGACTCATCCTAAACCAGGTAAAAGCAAAAACCATGTAAAGGAATCTCTGGGCATTAAACTTGACATTAATCAAGATTTCATACTGCACTGGTACTTCTCTTTTTAAGATAAGCAGAGCAACATTTGTGAACATGAACACACTCACACACGAGCTGTGACCTTCCAAAGGAGACAATTCATATTGAAAGATAAAGGGGAGTGGCAATAAGGAAAATAAGTATTCCAAAATTGTGGTTCCTTCAAAATATATTTGTTTTAAATACTTATATGTGTGACGGGAGGAGTAAGAGGGGGGCATGACTTTACCATGATTCTCCCTGGACTGGTTCCAGATCCGGTGTTAAGTGCAGCCAGTTACAGCACCTCTTAGAAACAAAACAAAAACAAAAGATTCCACAATTTCCTCAGCTTTGCTTTGTTACAGAGCACATCTATTCCAGGTCAGGCATAGGCCACTGTGTTCCCAAGTACTGTGTGTCCTCAGCTTTAAAATGTGGTACTTTCTTAGGTTTCTAATCAAAAAAAGGTCTTTGGCAGCCAGGAATCCCTAAGGACTGTTTAAAAAAAAAAAAAAAAAAAAAAGTGTACTTTTCTACACCAGGGAAGAAGGATCCACAATTTATCCGTCTTTATCACCATATGGTCAACTTCTCCAATGCATTCTAATTAAGACTACATCCTAATTAGATCTGTATCCTTAGCAGTGACTATTGTGCAGTGGGTCTGTTCACTAAGACAGCTCTCCCTAGTTTATTTCCAGAGGAAGCTCAAAGTGCTAATGTCAAAAGATATGTATTCCATCATCTATTTCACCATTTTTCTGTTCAATAGCCTGAAGAGAAACCAGGTGCAAATCAGGGTAAGATGATACTTGGCTTTCTGAGGGCTTAACACCTTGCAGGGTGTGATTAGAAGTAGTGCAGTAGAATTCAAGTTGTGTCTAGAGGTTTCTTCTGAAGGCGCTGTCCTTTTCTGTTCACGTGAAGATTTGAGTTTTCACAGAAAAGCCTAAAATAAAGTCCACACCTGCCTAAGGAAGCATAACCTCCCTGCTGGCTCATTGCTCTGAGTTTTGAACTCATCCATTAGGCTGCTAGTTAGAAAGAGACAGAAATCAGGTGCAAAGAGAAAAAGCGAGGAAGAACAGATACGCAGGAGAATAACAACACTTAAGTCTACTTTTCACTTCTGCCTAGCAGTGTCTATAATGCTAATGTGACTGGAGTTAACAAATCCAAGCAGAAAGACTATCTGTATAGTCTGAATTTGCTTGCTTCAGCAGCTATGTGTGCTGGGAAACGTGCTTGGTTATTCGTAGCAGGTTTTCTAGGATGAATGCAGTGCTCCTGCAACAGCCCAGCAGTCTCAATCTAGTTCTGGAGTGCCATCAATACACAACAGAGCACATCAGCAAAGCCACAGTGCTGACATGCCCCTCAGTTTTCCATGGGTGGCTTCCAATACTGTAGTAAGCCCAAAGTTGTCTCGCCATATACCATACACTGTTATACTAACAGCAGCACAAGGAAGTCACCAGTAAAGGAAATGAAATGACATGGTGTGGTCAGAGGCAAAAGAAGCAGGCTAGTGCTGCCTTTACAAGCACTCTGAACTGCAATCTAGCAGGCTTTGAGAGTGACATTAGCTTGCCAAGCAAAACACTTCCCATACCTGTGCCTGGTTTTCTTATGAGAGAGATGTGGAAAATAAGTAAAAATATGTGTGTATTTTTTGGCACAACACTTTATAGAAGTACAACATTTGTAACTCTACTAAGCTTATTAACATTATTAATTACTATCATTGCTGTTAGATTTCATTGGTAAACACAGTTATTTAGAACTATGTTATAAATTACAGGATGTAGCACAATGCCTCACAGAACACACACACAACTTTCTTTTCTGGGGTTTTTCCATTTTGTGCAAATCTTCCCAACAATCTTGAAATATTCATATTTTTGGGTAGGAGGGGAGGGAGGAAGAGGAGTATGTTTTGGTTGGGTTTCAGTTGGTTTTTTTTGGTTGGGATTTTATTTTTTTGTGGTTTGGGTTTGTGGAGGTTTTGTGTGTGCGCCCTAGTTCGCAATGTTTCTTTATTTCCCACCCCCTGGATCTTTGTCTAAAGATCTTAAGTGTTGTAAAGAATATTTACGTGCCTCTAAACGAACTACACATTCCACACTGCAATATTTAATATCTCATGATATTGAGAAGATGCACTCTGTTCTTCGAAGGTAGCAGTACATCTTACATGTTATTACTAGAAAAGGTCACGAAAAGATCAATATATGCCTTGTGCTTACATATCTTACTATAGGAAATTGTCCTTTAGAAGCAATATAAGAACACTCCCTTAGAAGGAAGCAGAATCATAAGGAATAAAATTGGTGATTAATAGGTGGCAGATAGTATGCCCTGAACTTTCAAGGTTTGATCCTGTGTAGCGTAAGAGGAAATAACATCCATAATAGACTCTTAACACCAAGCACAGACATAAGCAGAGCTGGCTAACTAGAAAAACGGGGTGGGGGGGAAAGGAGGCACTGCATGTTTACTTACCGAGAAGTGGACAAGAATATAATCAGTAGATTAACCAAAATTGCTTCCTTACAATGCCCCACCCATGCACTTTTTGTAATAATGGTGCAATTCCCTGCTCTTTTTAAGCACTGACTGTATCTCAGAGTCAGAGCAGATTTAACTCAATAACTAATTCAGAGGAACCAGGTTACAAATACAATTTAAAGTTGTGGTACAAGTCATGAGTTGGCCTGAACTCTTTTTTAATGATATGTGGTTACTACTGCTGTTCTATCATTTCACTTTTGGTTTGGGATAGGTGGGCGTATAAGAGAGTTAATCTTTCCCTGTTGTATCAAAGACCTTGCAAAGACTTGCTGTTACAGATAACATTTTAAACCTGCTCCCTTCCATCATTTAAGTATGGACATTTTGGCTGAAGAACTTCATCACAGCTTCCTTCTTGCATGGCTGTGACCACCAGCAAATCTGCATACTAAATCATTCATGTCCTATGTGGACACAGAAAAATGAGGTGCAAAACAAGCCAAGTCCAAGATCCAATGGCGATTTTTGAATTGAAAGTTGGAGTTACTGGAATGTAGGAACCCAAACCAAAATTATGATATTCAAAAACCATGTTCACTTACTGCCTAAATTCCTTTGGTACGTTAAGTTTCAACATTTCAAATTCCCCATCTGCCTAAAGCTTGGATTTTGCACATCTGAATCAGGCAGGTGAGGAAGGGTGAGAAATTCAGAACTTCACATGTGTATCTTATTACACAAATAAAGAAAAGTACTTTGACATATTTTATCTGAGAGGGTGGTCTAGCAGGCATTCGCACAAGTTAAACCCCATAATGAAAGTGAGGTTTATCTATCAACTTCAGCCCCAGTGACATGCCCCGTTCATTTTTTTTTTTTTTTTTTATATTCTAGCAATGAAAGCACTCTCCCCCAGGAAAGACAAAAAACAACCTCTTGTTCTGAATATTCTGTGTTTAGAAGTGATTTTGCAAGAGTCATACCACAAGGACAGATTTCCTCCTACAGCATATGACATTCCCTCCATTCCCTTTCCATTTACTCTATTTTAATCCCAGGAGTTCCTTTTGAATCCCTAGGAAACAGTCATAGCTTCAGTCGGAGAGATGGATAATACCTCCACACAAACCAGCCTCCAGTCAGACAAGGCACAGCTCCAGTGAGGATGGGGGCTGAGCCATTGCTAAAGAGAAGGAAGGAGGGTAACAGTGCTAACCCATGTTGACCATCTTGAGTCGCTCCTGTTTCTCAAAAGAAAAATCATTAAATAATTTACTGCTTTGTTTAAAAAAAATAATTAATAATAACCAGAGCAAAAGGATTCCCAGTTACAAAATCCAAATGGATTGGTCAGCTTCTGAGATGGAAATCAGGATTTGTGTACACTTCCAACAGCTTATCTGGCTTACTAACTCCCTTCATAGAGTAGCACAGTAGGCATCTGTCTCTATCTGTTGAATATTGTGTGTCTTGCTGAGAAACCAAGTTCTCTTCTCTAACTTTGTGCAGAAAGGAATACAGATAAGTTTTCCCAGTAGGAAAAGAAGGGCCAAAGCAATGTGCTGTTGATGTCGTCTACCTGGACTTGTGCAAAGCATTCTACACTGTCCCACACGACATCCTTGTCTCTAAATTGGAGAGACACCGATTTGATGGATGAACCACTCAGTGGATAGAGAACTGGCTGGATGGCCGCACACAGCGAGTTGTGGTAAATGGCTCAATGTCCAGCTGGAAAGCAGTAATGAGTGGTGTCCCTCAGGGATCGGTGTTGGGACCTGTGTTGTTCAACATCTTTGTTGGTGACATGGACAGTGGGATTGAGTGCGCCCTCAGCAAGTTTGCCAATGACACCAAGTGTGGTTCGGTTGTTACGCTGGAAGGAAGGGATGCCATCCAGAGGGACCTGGACATGCTTGTGAGATGGGCTGATGCCAGCCTCATGAAGTTTAACCAAGCCAAGTGCAAGGTCCTACACTTGGGTGAGGGCAACCCCAGGCACAGCTACAGGCTGGGCGGAGAAGAGATTCAAAGCAGCCCTGTGGAGAAGGACTTGGGGGTGCTGGTTGATAAGCTTGACATGATCTGGCTTCAGTGTGTGCTTACAGCCCAGAAAGCCAACTGTATCCTGGGCTGCATCAAAAGAAGCATGACCAGCAGGTCAAAGGAGGTGATCCTGTCCCTCTACTCCGCAACAAGTTCTTTACAGTGAGGGTGGTGAGGCACTGGAATGGGTTGCCCGAGGAAGTTGTGAATGCTCCATCCCTGCAGTGTGACAGGGTAAGACAGAGCCTTGGGCAACATAATTTAGTGTATGGTGTCCCTGCCCATTGCAGGGGGGTTGGAACTAGATGAGCTTAAGGTCCTTTCCAACTCATACCATTCTATGATTCTATGAATCCCCATCTCTTATTTGGTCTTGGTAATTTGTGTATCTCCACTCACAAAGGCACTGCGGCTGTGACCTGTACAACCACACTCAAGACAGGGACAACTTTCAAAAAGGGGTATTTGAACTTGTATACTGGCTTTTATGGCATTTCCTCAGAGTTCTATTACTCTGCTCCTTCTTCAGTAGGTTCTTGCAGATTTTGTCCCAGTTAAGTGTATCCAGCTGGACTGTCCAGGCAAGAGTCTTTAGCAGTTTGGGAACCAGTTCATCATACCCAGCTGTGACAGTCCTACTTCAGCTCCTGTTCCAGACACTTGTCCAAGCAGACACTGCTAAAACAACTGCCTCCACCTGGAAGGATTTTCAGCATCTGGTTGCAGATCTGCAGTACTGCAGAAGAGCAGTAGAAGAGCCCAGTCAGGCTGATAAAGGTGGAAAATGCCCCCGATCCCTGCTCTATATCTTCCAGGAGTAAAGAGGATTTTTATCCTCTAATTGTTTCCAAAGGAAGGTTACTCCCCATGCATTGTCTACAATAGATTGTTCTGCTTTTATTTTTCATGGCTCACAACACTTACCTAGCTAAAGAATAAGACATTTTCCACAGGGAATTGTTCATATCCTATTACTACCAAGTGACCAATTGCCAGCATGTGGCCAAGTTTACTTAAGCTGCAATCCAGAAACTACTATGTTTTTTCCATTTGGAGCTCACCTATATTGCAACATAGACAAACAATGAGATACAAGCACATCAGCAAATAAACAGCAGCCTGCCTTTAGTATTTTGCACCTATTGGTTTGCTTCCCATTACGAGTGATTATTATTGAAATAATTTTGGCCCAAGACATTCCGTAACATGACTATAAATAAATAAATAAATAAACAAATCTATTTTTTTTTCCAGGACTCTTGGAAAGCATTATACAACTTCTTTTGTTCTTTCTCTTGGAACCCATAGTCCTGAACCATTGTTACAGGCTTGAAGTTTTGTTGTTCAAGTTTAAACCTAGAGACACTTGAACCAAGATTGTTTTTAAGATTAGTTACATCTGTCTGTAGTAAGAATGGAAACAGAATCAAATCTCATTTTACATTGTTCCTTTGCTCTGGAAGGGGTGTAAATGTCTCAAAATACAGGTTACATATTAACCTTTTTCTAATAATTGATTACACACATCAAATCATAAATTAATATCTATGCCATTACTAAATAGATCTATTGTAACTCCTAACTTCACCTCATGGCTACTTAAACCAAACACTGAGCAAAAAGACTGGTGGGAAAATTTAAAGTGAACAACCACTCCTGGTGAAAGACCAGTCCATTCATTTCAGTAATTCAGAGGAAGCTGAGGAATTTAAATTAAGCAAAACACTGATTTTTAACTTCCATTATTTCTTAATCTTGGTAGCAACTCAATGCACCTTAAATGCAGATTTTCTTAGGCACTGAACACACACAAATGACAGCCTTTTTTGTGTTCCCCTCAGCAGCACATCAGGCACTGAAAGTGATAGAGAAATCAATAACAATTGCATATAACGTTCCTGCTGCACATAGGCAACCCCCACACATGTGCCAGGTTTCCATCTGATCCAAGTGTAAGGCTGAGACTTCCAGCTACATAGAGATACGCAACTCCCCACCACTTTAAAAAGCAATCTTCCTACTAAAGACTTACAATAGAGAAGCCCAACGATTATGCCCAAGGTTTGGTTTACTTAGACTAACCTAAGTAGTCTCTGCTTTATGATGTATAGATATGGATAAATAAAGCTAGGCAATTTACTGCTAAGCCCAACTAAATACATTTTATTAAGGTTCCCTCATCTTTTCTGGATTACAGAGAGTAATCCAGAAAACACACAGTCTGTACTTCAAATGCACTTTCAGGTTGCCAGTAGAGAAGATTCAGCAGCTTCAGCAGAGATGAACTTTCCCCGAATCTGCATTAGGCCTCTCCAGTCACTCTGCAATTTTTCCATTTGCTTCAGTTACATAAGCACTCCTGAAATAACGTATGGATTTACTATAGAAATTCAGTTGCTTACACTGACTGTGCCTGAAAGTGAGAGCAACCATTGACCTTGAATTATCCCAACAATTCTAGTCAATTCTCTAAGAGATTAAAATAAATATTCCATCAAGAACTCAGATATCCAAGCATATGTCTTTGCCAAGAGTTACATCGCACACTAACTTTGCTTAGGGTTTACATTGAAGACTTGTGCCTAAAATTAGTTCATTTTTGTTATCACACTTTATACAGGTGCCTTAATCTACGTGAGAGTGACTTTTAGTGTGCAAATGAGTTTGTCTTGTTCTCAGAGCAAGTTTATACTGTTGAAACAAGCCCATCTGGTCAAGACTTAACACAGAGCAGAGGACGAAGCAGAGCAGATCGATTATTTGCCCAGTAGTTGTAGGCAAAATACGTACAAGAGAGCACAGTAACAAAAATTTGAGTATCAGCTCTTCAAAAACATATAGTTACGTTTCTTGCTTGTCTGTCTGAACTACTAACAAAAAAAAAAAATCAATAAATGCAAAGAAAAAATAAGCAAATCATGACATATCTCTATTCTTTGATAAATGTGTCTCTAGACATGCTAATTTGTATTACATCCAATTTGAAGTGTGTGGAGCTCAAAATATTCTCTGTGAAAATATCATCTGAATAACTTCAGTTAAGGTACAGAGAAGACATAGAATATTTCTGAGTTAGTTTGGGGTTTGCTAGAGGTGAGGTGGTTTTTTGGTTTGTTTTTTTACCCAAAAAAAAATTCCAATTCTATATGCAGCT
>NW_009909630.1:0-58405 GCF_000696875.1 Nestor notabilis
TGTTCTTTTCCCTTACTTGTGCTTCTTTTCTTGAAAAAGTAGTGTTTGTTGCCTGAGAAAAGCTGATAAATCATAGAAGCTGTCCATCTGGAAAGGTTTTACTGTTCCAAATCTCCAGACTCACATTGGTCTTAATTCTCCAGTACATTAAATGCATACAGCCATTTTAGCAGACTGTAGGATTATTTCAGTCAAGGGGGATTCTCAGATGATGGAGAGCTGCCATAGCAATGTTTTGGTTTTTTTCTTTTAAATTACTACAAGTCTTCTTTGGACATGCTCTGCAATGAAGTATAATGCAGAAAACAAGATGGATTTTGGATAAAAGATAGGTCCTTAGTACAAACTGAGTGTTCTCAAAGCAAGGACAAAAAGAAGCAGAAAAGCAGGTGAAAAATTTTGAGCTCTGGCTACTACTATGACCTAAAGTAATGATTCCGTGAGCTATAATTCCACTACTAAAAGTATTTCTGTTATGCTTTTGATGAAACTGAAACAAAATAATTACAGGCACGGCAACAAAGCTTTTCTGTCTTTCATAAATCTGTATGTATTTCTTTCCCTTGTGAAGGGATAGATATGGAATCCTCCTTATGAAAATTAATTGTGTGAAAATAATCTCTAAACCAGTTATTTAGACAGACAATATTATCCATTATTTATTTAACACAATCAGCATTTTAAAGACATTTTTTAATGGGAATCTGTTAGAGACCTATTTACTGAGCATTCAAACTCAAAAAGAGCTGCACTGTAACTACCTGGTATATATTATTACTTCTTGACAGATTTCTGGAATTTCCATCCTTGCATTTGTTTATACATGAAATATTCCTTTCAAGAAAAAAAAAAGAAAAAAGGAAAATGTCTCAGCAAGTTTGTAGCCAATTATCTTAAACATGACTAATGATATGGACATGGAATCACAGGATTTACTGTGTCTTAGCAACATGAGTGCTTTCCAAGTTATTCCAACCAATTTTGCAGCTTGTCTCTGCAATAATTTCTGTGCTGTACTGCTAAAGTGCAGCAGATAAGCTTTCTGGCTGACAACTGTTTCAAGCAGTTTATGTACATGTAGACATAGAGGGTGAAAGAGCCAGTAATAAATGTCCCAATCCTGCAATTACAACTCTGATAGCAGATTCATGCATCTTGGCTGAGCCCATTATCTCTACAATCCTAGAAAGCAACAGAAATTCCAGAAGGACACTACAGAGAAGTGGAACCTGTCCATGCAGAACCAACTGCAGGATAAAGGTTATATACGTTTTCAAGGAAGCGTGCCAAACAGTCTGCTCACTGAGGTGCTCAGTCAAAAGAGGTACCTGCTTGCCAATTTTCTTTTCTATTACATTTTTTTCCAGTAAGGGAAGCTATTGATCTGAAAGACACGGATATTGGTTGATTCCCAGAAAAAGAGGTGGTTGATTGGTTTTGCTTTTGTTTTTTTTCTGAGGGATAATGACATGGTAAAAAATGGTGTTTACAGTTAATAGACTTGATGATACCACCTTTCAAACTATTTAGAAAAATAGATGTCATTTAGAACCTACCAGATTCCATTCAGCTGGATTTATTTTATTACAGCTGATACTAGTCAGGACACAATATATAGTTCTGCTGCAAAAGAAATCAGCTTAGTATTTTGCTGAGATTTGGGTATTATGCATTACAATTTACATCACAAATCCCAGAAATATGCATAACTATTCTTTAGATCCAAGAGCAAATAGATAAATAAATACATTTAATATCCATAATATACATATAATAAGTGTGGGTACATTTGTTTCAGGAAATTGCTGTTAATAGAACATCTTTGTGTTTCTTTCTAGTTTTTGCTCCAATTCAAATCCAAACCAAATCAGTGGTACTTGTTACCTTCTAAATAAATTGCAAGTTGTTTTTATCCCTTCTGGCAGCCCTGAAGGAAGTCTCATCTCAGGAGGCCAAACTTGGAATAAGCTATGAAGACTGAACTGAATATTCACCAAAAGATATAGTTCTTCCATATCTGACTTGAACACCAATTACATTCTAATGCATTCATTATTCTGGAATTGATCATATTTTGGTGCCTAACTTCTTTTTCAGTTTAGTTGGGGAACTATCATCTACTGAAGTAGTTTGTCACAGCTTTTGTATAAGACTTATTCCAGAGTCTCAGGTGCACATATAGTTGAATCATTATGGCTAGACCATGGATTTTCAGTCTTCTGACAGATATTTGATTTAGTTCTTCATTGTAAATGGAGATAGCAAAAGTTCCCAGTCTTAAAACAATATTGACTGATGTCAAGTTGCAGAGTGTGAGTCATTGAGACCAGAAAAAAACAGCAATGCAGTGATAGCAACTGTGACATGACCAAAGGTAGAAAAGGGGTGAGTGTTTTTTTCCCATTTGGTAGGGGTTTCTTGGGTGAACAGTTTTTAAATGTCACATTGTTAAAAACATTTTGCTGGAACATATCTGCCCAAACATATTGTTTCATTAGTAAAGACTGTGGTGATTTAACAAATTTGATAAACCTGCCAACAGGTCATTGAGGTCAAGGAATAGTCTTGTTAAATGTAAAGAGAAAATAGAAAAAAAACCACCAAAACCAAAACAAACAAAAAAACAAACAAAAAAAACTAGCCAACCAAAAAAACCCCAACCCCAAGCTAACACCCTCCCCCCCCCAAAAAAAAAAACAAAACAAAAAAATCCCCTGAAAATGCTGAGGTTTTTTTCCAAAATAAAAAAAAAACACTAATTCACTACATATTTATTTTGCTGAAAAGTATCATTTGAAGACATCATAAGAGAAATAATGCCTGTTTAGGAACATGTTCTTGTTATTTGTTATTCTTGCCTTTGGCCAGGCATAGGCAGGAGTCAAGGCTGACCTACACCGGCAGCATCCCCAGTAGCAGCACCGTGGGGTTGGGCCATGGAGTGGTGATGGGGGTATGCTGATCTGAGTGGCATCTCCTGGGTTTAAGCCCGCCCATGCTAAGGATGGACAGTCTTGGGTGAATGTTCACAATAACAAAAGGTCATTATGGTGAAGGTTGGACTTGATGATCTTAAAAGTCTTTTCCAACTTAGCTGATTCTATAATTCTATGATTTGATTTTATTCAATTTTTCAAACTGCCTAGCACCATATTAATGAATTAAAACATGTATGATATGCCTGCTAGTTTATCTAGGCAGGCACTTTAACCTCTGCTTATGCCCAGGAACATGCTTCTAGGGTTGTTCATGAAGATACAGTAAGGCAAGTCTTGAGGCTGCTGTTTGGAAAGTAGTCTGGGTAGAATGACCAAATCCTGTGTAAGGCTGTAGTGATAACAGCAGGATTTGTTGACAGGGAGTAAGCAAGCTGTGAGTTAGGCAAGGGAAGAAAAGCCTAAGAAAGAATGGAGCATGCTTCGTTAGAATGTCAGAACTCTTCAGGGGAATACTGTGATGGTGAAAAATAACACGGATTCTTTAGAGTTTGCTTGAAAAAAAATAAATTCTTTTCTTGTAGGCAGTGCTTCTCAGAATACTATTCTGAGAGGTTTTACTGAAATATTCTGTTCCAAATGATGTTATTTGCAAACATCATGTGGGTTTGTGGGCTTTAGTTTGTTTGTTTGTTTATATTTTTGGGGTTTTTGGTTTTGGTTTTTTTTTTTTTAAACTAAAAAGGTTAGTACAACAAAAAATATGATCAAACTGCCTCTACCTTGAAGCTGTTCTTGCATGCCACCTCTCTTCTTTTCTGGACTATGACAAGGACAGTGAGGCACACAGCCTGCCTTTCTGATAATTACATATTTGCCCTCTACAATACAAATTGCTTACTTGCTTTTTTAATAAGAATTACATTGGGTTGACTTACTAATATAAGATTATTTTCTTAGAAAAACCTTGTTAGATTTTACCCTCTCAGCAATGCTAGAGTAGTTGTTACTGTATCAAATTGGCAGTGCTTAGAGGGAATTAAATATTTTGAGAGTTCAGAGAACTCTGTACAGGCCAGCAAAAAGATTCACAGCTCTCTCAACCTGATCTATCTTCAGTGGTATTTCTTCTGGAGGTAAAACTTTGATGCCAAGGGTAGTCCTCTGACAATGAGGAGTTTAAATTCACTGCTATGAATGTCTGTTCTTATGTTCCAGCCTCTCACAATGCCAAACATCAACTATGCAGGGCAACAGATTTTGACATGCTCCTTCCCAATAAGAAAGATATGGAAAAAAAAGAAGTGTAAATGGAGTAGGTAGTACTCATTTTATCAGAACACGGAAATGTTTTGAAGTAATAGATTTCAGGTAACTTCGACATTCGTGTCATCTACAGCTAAGTGGGCAATTATGTGCATAAAGGTAAGAGCAATGGCACAAATACTAGGTTAATGCAGACATGCCACTGCCCTGAGCTGAGTCAGCTGTGACTCAGTTGTGAATGGCTCATTCATTCCACCATTTTCACACGCAATTACTATAGTATCATCAAAACCTGCATAGTTAAATATACCAAATATGTGTAAGATAAAATTTGGAAATAAAAGCTAACGTTTTTCTGTTATAAACTAACCTATATGCCCCATACCCTGTATAAAAAAGCAACTTGAGGCAAAAATCAAGGACAACCTGGGCAGTTGTTCTGAAGCATTTTTCATTAGCAAAGTTTTCTTTATATCATTTTGATCACACTACAAAAATTGAATAAAAAAAGACAGGGTTTGTGTCCTCCTGTTTTATGTAGCAAATCATTTTAGTTATTTTGTTTTTCTTTTGCCCATGTGTGCCTTTTTCAATGGCTTGTTTGACTGTCAGAGTCATGCACAGAATTTTAAACACTGTAAATTAAATATGCTTAAAGTCTGATGGAGAAAAAAACCCGTATGCGTTTATATAATGCAGCTTTTCAGTGCACTAATCCATTAAAACATTAGAAATAATTAATTTTATCCTGTTGTAGCTTTTAATCATGTTTACCTGTTTCCAAGAGAGCATATTAAACAAGCCTTTAGGAAAAAAGATGTGTTAATTTTAAGTTTAAACCAATATTGAAATCGGTAGCCAAAAAGTTAGCACAAATATGTTTCTATTTCAGATGAGCAGTGTATCCCTTTTTCAGTAACTGGGAAATGTAGACTATTCAACAATAAAATAAAGGAAGAGGCAGAGGGAAGAGCAAGGTTAAAACCAGGATCATGCTATATTTACTGAGCCTTGTAAGGTACTCCAACCAAAATTCACCTTTTGTCTTAATCAGTCCAAAAGGACTCATGTGTCAATGACAGAACTGATCACCATATTTCCATTTCTTGTACATTTATTTATGCTAGTTATGATTATGTTCATTGTAGGATCACCATGGTTTTTGCAGTAGTAGCATATATGCTTATCCTGTGTTTTTAACCTTACCTATTTTTGCAGCAAGATCTGTACAATTTCTTTCACCTTAGAAACTAAAAGCTGAAATAAACCTTTTAGTGTAGTCCTTGAATGGCTTCTGGTGACATACACAGTTTTTCTTTTTTGGGAGAGAGAAATTATATATATTATTATATATACTCAAACACTGCTAAGATTTAAAACTTAATATGAAATAAAAAAATAGCATTAACATTATTTTTAATTCTGTTTAGGAAGAACATAAAGTAGATCTTCAGCATTTTGAACCTCAGAACAGGCTAGTTTAAGATAATTCAGCTAGTGTCTTCCAAACAAGAAAATATGTTAAGCTACCAGGAGGGAGGGTTAAAGAGGAATGTGTCCTCCCAGTATTTTTAGATCTAGGTTTGAAGATTGAAAGTCAATAAAAAAGTAGGGCTTATTCTTACTCTCCAAAGGCTAGATTTTTCTCACTGTATTTCTGGGTAAAGTAGCTGTGATGTGCAGTCATTTTACAAAGGTAATAGAAAATGTTTTAGAAAACAAGCTTAGGACAATTGTACTGAAAGATGACTGCTTGTCTGTAATCAACTGTAATAAACAAACAATACTTAAAGACAAAATTGGTATTTCTCACGGTTCTGCATGGCTTATGGAACCTAAATGAGGATGCTTTAAGGGCTAAGCAAAATGTCTTGTGGTGGTTGGGGGAGAATAATTATTAACTTTCTCTTTTAGTCTTATTCGTCTCTGTTTTCCAAGAAGGAATATTAAAAAAAGACATACACAGGGATAGATACATAAGTATAAACGTATATAAGTACCTTTACTTCATGAAAATTTGGTTGGGTGACATACCTTTTTCAAAGAATGTCTGTCAAGTCCTCTGCGGTGTCAAATATATTGACAGCAAGCATCATCATGGCTGTACTTTGTGAGCCATTCTTCCAGCTCCTGTCTGGTAAAAGCAAACTGTCCTTGAACACTGACTGTATTTTTCCCCATGAAGTGCCCAGTGACTCTTCTTTCAGCACAGGATCCCAGAAATGTGAAAAAAGAATCTTTTTTTTTCTATGACAAGATAAACTGTCCTCTTGTCATCCAGTGCAATCTTCAGATAATTCAGTCAGGTCTGATCTGGCTATTTTACAACCCAAATGTGACTGGTTTTCCTACACTTGTACTGATTCAGTGCAGCAGTGACTGCTATGCAATTAAAGAAAAATAACATTGGCCTGAAGAAAAATACCAGGTAATCAAAATAGATTTGTTGATTTCAAATGAAGGTAAGATTCTGTGGAATGTAAGTTTTTACTCTCTGCATTTAGAGGTCTTAAGGGCTACCTTCCACAACTTGATAACACAGAATAAAAAATACAGCATAAATGTGTCTTTTATTACTTCATGTTCATTACTCTGCAGTTTCAGAGTGCTATGCTTGGAAAGAGAATAACTCAAAACTTTTTTCACTATACATTCATACAAAGTTTTATTTTCAAGCAGAACTTACCTTCTGGGCAAAAATGCCAACCAGTCTAAAAATGTAACATTGGAGGAGTCTAGAAAGTTTTCCAATTCTGGCATGTATATCTCATTAAAGAGAAGGTTGTTCATAAAGAACATACGCCATTTGCTCTTCTTTGCAAAATATAGACAGACATTTTCTAAATATGGATTTAGTATTATTTTGACAATCTCACCAGTGGTTAAATCATGTAAAAGACAACAGGCACCTTCTATAGACTCCAAAATACCGAATGTTGTGTTTGGTTTTTTGGTGTTTTTTTCTTTTGTTTGTTCATTTGTTTTTTGTTTGTGGGGGGTTTTAATTGTTGTTTTTTGGTTGCTTGGGTTTTTTTGTTTTGTTTTGTTTTGTTTTCTACAGTGGTTCTGTTTTTCATAATATTTTTTATTCTAACTTTAGCTTCTAAAGATATAATTCAATTCAAACAGAAATGCCATTATGTGTGGAACACATTTTTAAAAGGTTAATAGCTGTTTGCACATTGGTGGTTGTAGAAATGCACTCAGTCTTAGCCAATGTAACAGATGTTTTTCAAGGATCACTGAAAATATTAATCTGTGTTGAATGGCAAGGTTATATTTCCTGTCATTATACAACAGCATCAGGAAGAAAAAGTAAAAAAAGAGAGACAATCTTCTGATCCATAACTTCTGGTTGAGAAAGTTACCATTTACTTAGAGATTCTTCTAAGAATTTTTGGTTTAACCTTGAGTAAAGTAGAGAGAAAATGTAAGTAAGTAAGTCCTGTGATGAAAACCCAGAAGACAAAGCAGACTGCTCATATACCCCATTTTTACTTTTCCTTATGTCCAAGAAATTCAGCTCTGATGAAATATATTGGGTAAAAAGGTAAACAAACTGAAAGAGATCAATGGGTAGGGCTGAAATATTGGTTCACATATGTTCTTTTCGTAACATTTGGAAGCATTTCTATTAAAAACGGAAGCACATCACAAAGCATAAAAAAATGTAATTGTCTTATTGTATGAAAGTCTGGATATGTATTTATGTCTGAGGCTTTCTTACTATAAAACCATAACTTCTGAGGAATTAAAGATGTGAGAGTCTGGAGCAGAAAGAAAACAGATCAGAGACTTTTTTTTAGAGGTCTTGGTGAGCAATGAAGAGGATCTACCATTCAGTTTCCTTTGAGTTTCAAGACAGTCAAGTCTGCTAAGACTCCCCTGTTTCAAAGAAACTGTGTTAATCATAACTAATACATGTATTGTAGCCTATTGTACAATTATTGGGCAGTTGTAACACATTGTAAATTATTGTAAGAAAAAACAAAAGTAAGATGGTTAGGAACAGTACAGCAGTTTGCTACAGATGCTAGTGGGAAAGCAGTGAGTACCAAGCAGCTCGTCAAGGCCCATGCAGACCAGGATGAGGATCAGGTCATGGCAGGGGCTGGAGGAGCAAGCAGGAGAGAGGCAGACGAGGGAAGGCAGCTCCTGTCTCAGCAGCACTGTCAGTGTAGATCAAGCTTCGTTGCCTTGAAAGATCATACAGTCCCTAGCTAAGGGGGTTATCACCGCAATAAGAGGAAGCAGGCAGTTTGCCAGCAGTTACCTCACTACTGCAGGGAACAGTAAAGGAAGTGTTTTGGACTGCCTGGTACATCTATTTGGTCAAGTTTTCTTTTTTTCACTTTTAATAAAATATTGTTACATCAACTCTTTAGCATTTGTGTGTGGGGAAAAAATAGCTCACTAAGCACTATTTAACATTTAGTCTATTTTTTCCTAGATTTCCAGGTTCCTGTGTGGAGCACAGTAATCTGTTAGTAATCCATTTAAATCCAAATACAGTCCTTGCTTCTGTGACCTCAAAAAATATTGCAATCTTTTTACATTTAAATAAAATATTTAAAGAACTAATAATGGCTACATGCAAGAACTTGGATCATTGGTAGAACTTGGATCATCTTTACAGATTTTAAAGATTGCAAAGAAAGTTTGTGAGACTCTGTTTCAGGTGTTTGTCATGCTTTTCAGGCAGGAATTCACTGTCTTAGAAAGACCAGAAAGAAATGTTAGAGGAAGGACTTGTCCAATTAATAAACCAGAAGTCCCTCCCTAGTCAATAGAGAGATACAAACACTAGAATAGCATGTATTGTCTCACCTTATTGAAGATGCTTAAAGCAGACCAGAAGAAACATTTTGTAAGACAACTTGTCTCTTTGACTATAAAGTGAATTTAGACTGACTCACTTGGAAGTAGACATCTGCATATTAAACATCTACATGAAATGAATCCTACCCTAAATGTTCAAAAGAAGGGCAGGAAAGGAAAAAAGCCCAAACATATCTGTCCATTTCAGACCTTCACTGAAGATGAGATACAGAAGTTCATAACAGCTCCAGTTCAGGTGTTAGAAGGAAACCACCGAAGTAGGTATATTGGTCTATATTCATTGTTGATTTATATAAATATTTTAATATACTACTACCACTACTACTAAACAAGGAAAAAGATATTTCATGTATATAAAGAAACGAAAATATTAATTAGGCAGCACTATATGAAATCTAACCAAGGAAACCTACAGGACTGGCATGTTTAAGTCATATGAAGACAACTCTATAAATTTCTGTCACTGAGGAATTTTCCAGACTAATATTTCCAGGTAGAATTTGTCCATGATAGGATTTACATAGCCAAGTTTATCCATACAGGATATATTCAAAAAATGTAACCAAAGTACATCAAGGATAAGATCACACTTGAGATGTCCCAAAAAAATCTCAAAACAATAGAAAATAATTTTTAAATTAGACATTATCAGTAAGTTATCTAAAGCTGCCTGCATTAAATTTAGTATTACATTACAGTAAACTTACTACAGAAGATTAATAGAATGTTTAAGAAATGTTAGGATGTTTGGATACTTTAGCTGACAATAAAACAAGAAACAATGTATTGAACTTTTCAATCATCCAAGCAATTACATTAAGATATGAAAATTCTCTTCCTTTTGAAAGTTGGAAGATCTCATTTTGAAAGTGAAAAGTGTTCAGAATTCCTCCAGCTATGCAGCACAGTGGAGTTACGAAAAGAATTTCTAAGATAGTTCAAAGATATTTACTTGTTTGTATGCTAGGTGCCCTAGAAGAGGTATATAGTCAATATAAAAAGCAGAGACAAGAAATATGTGGTGTGTGCTTCAACTGAAAATAACAAAATATTATCATGTGCACAGCTTTGACATCATTTCATAGATATATATTCTTACAGTGTTATAAGCACACAGACAAAATATATTTGTTTCTGAAGTGAAGCTGAGAGGGATAAGGGAAACAATTGCATTTGTCTTCTCATGGGATTTTGTTATACTAGGCAGTTTTGAAAGAGTACAACTCAATTCACAACACTGTAGAGAATGAAAAATACAACTATTATTGGCTGTAGGCCAAAGCAATTAGCTAATATTTATAATTAGAAAACTAAACTACTACTTAACAATGTTATAAGAAATCTGCTAGGTTGGTTCTGCTGGAAATAGAAACTCATGTCAAAAGAGCCAGATATTCCTTGGATGCAATTCAGTTTATTCACAAGGAAAGTTTATATTGCCTTGTTTCTAGCAAATAGATCTCATTCAATGCTATTGTCATGGCTAGCAAGGCTTCCCTAACATTTGTGTTGGTGCCACAGAAGTAAGAAATTACAATTTTGATTGCTTTACATGATGACCAATTCATCACTGAGCATATTTTAATATGGCTACAGATAAGCAGCATTATTCAGTCTGTTTTGGGGGTTATATCAATCTGTCAAAAAATATGTCCTCCAAAACTACAATTTCCCACACACACCCACCAAATTGCTCTGCCCCACAGTATTTCAAGTAGATTTATCTGTCCTATAGTAGCTGTGGAATGTTAGACACCCTGTAAATTATGTACGATTTTCATAGGAAAACATGGTTTTATATTTTTTTACATGACATTTCCTTGTATTATGTCATGATTTAATGTCATTCAGCCTGACAGATACATGCATCAAATAACATCCTGCTATACACCTTTCTTTTTACTTCCAGTATTTTGTTTCATATGAGGGCAGAGTAAGTGGAAATATTGCCTAATATTTTAAAGCTCATCTGAGAGTCTGAAACTCAAGATGTAATTCTCAAAAATCATGAGAGTGATCCTGAAAGTAAGTGCTGTCTTCAGTACAGAAGTGTAATACAGTGCCAACAGTTCTGAGCTAAACTGTGCTTCATAGTAAAATTATAATGATTAAAAACCGGTAAAGACATCTGAATAGAGGTCAATCATTAAACAAAACAAAACAGATTAACTGTTGAAGGGTAGCTGTTCAGCTAACAGCTGATGTTACAACTCATCCTTAGTGTATAATTTTCATTTAAATTCTGGACCAGCCATGCAGAACAACATTAAAAAAGAAGCAAGTGAATCAAACAACAACTAAGAGATGCTGCAAAGAATCTTTTTAATGTTTTGCAAAACGGTACATTATTAAATAATATCAATCAAAAACTAAAGAAAGGGAAAAGGACAGCCTCGGTTAGGACTGAAGAGACAAAAAAGAGAAAGATTAATTTTCACAGGTGTTCCTCTGTAAATTTCTCCAATGTGAGTCCTTCCCACAGGCTGGAAGTCTTCATCAACTGCTCCAGAGTGGGTCCTTTCCACATTGTGCAAACCTTCAGGAATGGACTGCTGCAGTGTGAATCACAGATCCTGCCAAAAAACCTGCTCCTGCACAGGCTCCTCTCTACAGGGTCATAGGTCGTGCCAGCAGCCTGCTCTCCATAGGCTCCCCTGCTCCACCACGGGCTTTGCCCTGCTCAGGCTTGGCAGGTGTGGAGTGAGATGATCTTTTACCACACTCTGCTTGATTTGTGGAAGAAACCACAGACCCTCCAGAGGTTGAAAAATGAAACAAAAATTAATATTATTGTAAACTTCCCTAAAACTGTTCAGGAGGAACAAAAGTCTTGGCAGGTTTTTATTCTTATAAAAGATCCTAAGTAGAGGGAGAAAAAGAGAAAGGAAAGAAAGGAGGAAACAAAGAAATAGGATCACCACCCCTTGGATTCAGTGACGTCTTTTTGGTCAGTGAGTTGAAATCCTTTTAGTTGTAGTCCTTTCAGCTGTAGTTCACGTGGTTATAGGAAGAAGAAAATGGTAAATAAGTGGGCTTGGGTTACCTGGCTATGATAGCCTCTCAAGGATACTGAGGCAATTAGCTAGAGCAAGACCTGAAGACACATAGCTGCTGTGATGCACTGGCTTTGTCACTTACACAAGTTTTATGCCTTTTATGTGTCAAGGCCACTTAAGTAGAGATCTCAGTGGGGCAAGCAGTGAACAAAAGGATACAGGGAATAGAATCACAGAATCATTTAGATTAGAAAAGACCCTCAAGATCATTGAGCCCAACACAAAAGCAGCACTGCCAAGTCCACCACTAAATCATACCATTAAACACCACATCTACACATCCTTTAAATACCTCCAGGGATGATAATCACTTCTCTGTGCAGCCTGGTCCAGTGCGTGACAATACTTTTGGTGAAGAAATTTTCCCTCATACAAGTGATGGTCTACACACGCGAGTGCATAAACTCTGTTAACCTCACTTCGATGGTGTTTCTTCTCTTTAATTCTACAAACAACTTCATTGTCACCTCCTAAATTTAGAGGGAGCCTTCCTATATCTGTCCGAGTTTACTTAGAATGTGAAAAATTTTCCTTGCTGATTTCTGTCCTGAATAGAAACAGAGGTTTTATTAAACAAGGGCTGAAGTTCCCTATTGCATTTCTGTATTAAAGAATGTAGTGAAGAGCTGTAATTTGACTTAATGCTTCTGAAGTTAGGGAAGATATTTGAAAAGTTTGAAAAGCACAAAAAGGAAAGACAAATGGAAAAAGTCAGGAAGGTATGAAAATGATGCTACCAGATTATTATTTTTTTATTATTATTTTCATTTGGTAGTAAAAAGAAAAAAAAAAGAGAGAAATTTAGAAATTTAAATTAGAGTTTGATTTAAAAAATCACACAGTATTTAGAAGACAAAAATAGATCCACTTTTGCAGCAAGAGAAATTGACATAAATTGCGGAGGGTTTTTTATCAATATAAGTAGTGCTTTTTGTGATTCTCCTTCACATGTCCTGACTATTCTGAGCTCTAACTTACTTCTGTCTTACTCACTTTCTTGCGAGTAACGAACTCCTGCAATCAGCTTCCTTTGTCTCCAATTTCTTTTTCTGCTTTCCTGAATGGAGTACTATATCTTCTTGACTGAGTAGCTTCCTTTTCTTTTCTGGCAGAGAATGAGATATAAAAGGAGTTTTGCTGACTACAAATAGGAACTGGCAATCTGTCAACTTCTTCACTGCTACTCAAGGCAACAATGAAGGTTACAGGATTTTTAAAAACAAACTTTCTGGGGTTTTGCCGAAGTGTTAGAATTAGCATTCAGGTAACGACACCAGGAAACACACACAACTTACTGCATCACAGGATTTACACATTAGTTTACCCATTTTTTATGTTAAAGCAATTGTAAGAACCTGCTCAGGTTCTCATACCTTGTCAATACTTAACGTGTACTAGATATGTCAATGTATTGGCTTGTGGCAGAACAGAAAGTGTGGGTTTATATTGCATTAGAAGAAGGGGAAAAAAATCTTTAAAACCATCATTCTATATCATTGTTTAATGTTGATTCCCATGACATTCATTTTATGGGATCAGCTGAGGTGGAGGGAAGGCAATTTCTACTTGGATATTGGTATGAACAAGCAGGGTCAGTTGCTTATGCAAAAGAAGTTTCAAGACCTGGTAGCAAAGAGGGGTTACACTGCAGGAGGGGAAAGAAAGGTTGCACCTCTACGTGTAGTCTGAGAAGCTGGTGGGATTTTTATAGGCACTGTAACCAAAGTTTCCAGCTGTTTCTGCTCAGAGTTTAGTAACATCAACACAGTACTCTTTGCCCATTTCCACTTTGAGACAACACTGTATTCTTTACACTGACTGAGCTCATATATGGATAATGCAGTCCCTGTGTCAAAGCTAAATTTCCCTGTGTAATTTCTTTTGACAGACCTTTAGTTTCTAAGTGTATTGAGCTCTTATGCTTTCTGTGAGGTTCATTTATTTAACCACTTCTTCAATTAGTAATATATTAACATCATGATAGATTTTGTGGTTTGTGAAATCAATTCACTTGATTTTGCTTTAGGCAGAGATCAATACTGTACGGTAATGGGATACAGAGTCTCAAGAAAAGTCAAAGCTAAAAAAATACTAATCAAGTGTTAACTGTTATTCTTATATATTAAAACCTACATGCAGAGAAGAAAATGAAATATATAGTTTTACTAGGGAAAAAATAAATATATTGTTCTCTTGGCAGTGTATATCACTCTTATTATGGCATGATGTCAGACAGACCATCTCTACTAAGACATGAAATGCAATTGTTCTGAAACTACTGGTTGGTGAGAAACTGCAATTTTCTAAATGTCAAGACAGGGTCCAATGATTGTGAATGAAAGAAAGAAAATAGGAAAAACTTTTCATCTTCCAAAGAGATTAGGGATTTCCTTTTCATGAAGTCACACAATATTGTTGAAAATTGTTAAACTAGACTAACATTTCAATATAAAATAAAAACAACTTTATATTGTCAATACTGTGCTTCCTGCAAACATTCAACACCCCTCTTCTTAAGAGTGTGTAATATGAAATATTGAATGTATCTCCTATAATGTCAGCATAGCATAATGAGATACACAAGACGGGAAAATAATGGTTCATTTTTTCCCAAAGGAATTGCGAACTTTCAGTGACAACATTGAAAGTAACCTAAAAATAACCTTCAACTGGTTGTTTCAGTTTGTGTCCATAAAATTAATAAGTACAGAGTCTCTATTTAGGTACCCAAAAAAAATTAAGTTAGGAGAGTAAATAAGAATTTATGACTACATACCTTTGTTACTTGAGTAACTTGGCTCTTCAGTGAGCTGGATAATGAATTATTGATCAGGAACATGTTATTAGAAGTGACAATATGACTTCTGACTGACATATCAAATCCTTTCAATCAATCTAGAACTAAGTAAAACATTATGTATTTTTCCTATACAAATACAGATTTGGTCTATAAAGATTACAAGTAGATTAATTACATCTTTAAAATAGATACTATCAAGGTGAGGATGAATAAAGCAGTATCACCTTTAATAAGTAATAGGTATGTAATGCTTTAATCCAAATCAACAATAAGTACAAAGAATAGTACATCCTGTCTCCTTATTGATAACCACTAATTGTTAACCCCTGTATCTACTACAGAGATATCCTGTAGTAGTTTCCTTAATTACAATTATGGAAAAGTATCTGACACTCTAAGGTAATAGGTAGCTCTGACTTCATGACTTTGTATTACCAAATCCATACATAATATCACACATTTTTGCCATCATATCACACAAACAGATCACACTAATGGGTTAACTATAAATATGGTCCAAATATTTTCCTGTCCTTTAGTGACTGTTTTTTCATGTTCAGAACCTGTATTTTTCTTTTGCTCTAGCTTTGATATCAAAAGTACATAATCTAGATTGATTATCTCATTTGAACCATGAAAATAAAGCCACCTGTTTTTGTCCCTCTACAAATGCTCTGCCAACTTACTGTTAGATTCCAGAGGAAACTATCCTCCTATCTTAAAAAGTTGCTAGGTTTCCTTCATTGTTTTCTCTGTCTACATTTTTTATTCTAACATTTTACAGTGCTCATAGATATTTTAAGTTTAGTATATTCACCTCATCAAATGCAAGGTAAGAAAGAACTTTGCTGAAATAGTTTCAGACTACACACCTATTAGTAGCCTCCCTAGCTTTATCTATTAGTTACTTCTGCTAGCTGCCATCTGAACAGCCAATTTTTATTCCCTATCTTTAATGAATCTTCTGTGTATTCTCTATCCTTTCTCTTTTCCTTCTTTCCCTGCCTTAAGGCATGGTAATTTACCTTCTACCTTTCTTCTAGCCTGCAATTTTTCCACTTTGGTAACATTGATGCATTCTTTTTCTCTTTGTCATAGTGACAAGTTCTTTATCTCAAAAAAAAAAAAACAAAACCAAAAAAAAACCCCAGAAAACAAAAAAAATCCCTTATGGGATTCTAAAATTTATGCCTCAAATACATCAGCACACACACACTTTTTCCATGGAAAACAAACACCCAAGTTCAAATGGTAACTAGAAAGACTAGTGTAGAGCTGTCAGAGTTAATTAAGTGAACTAGCATATCATAGATGGGACAGGAAAGACACTTAAACTTTATCTCACAAGCAGTAGAATGAGAAATGTTTCATTCAGCAAGATACATTAAATCAACCTCTCTCCCTGATCAAAGAAACCCATCAAAGATCTGCCAGGTCAGTCACAGCTCGCTGTGGGTGAATGTTTCCTGCTTTTCATTTTTTCCCATTACTCTACTTTTCACACCGGGGCACCTCACAGTAATATTTTAACATTTTATAATATTGATATTTTTTCTCAATTCAAATAATTCCATTTGAATAATGGTCTGTGTGCTACAAAATGGAGTATGGTAATGTTTCTTTGTCACCTAAGGCAGTGGAGTTCACTTCTCCAAAAGAAAAGAAATTATCATTGGACAGGAAACATAACAAAGTAAAAGTTATTCCAGAACTCCTTAAGGGCACTTGTATCTGTGCTCATGAGATTTTAACTAAAAGTGTGTGGAGCTAATTAGTCAGGAGCAGAAGTGTAATCAATATTGATTTATGAATATTTCCCACACGTAACACTACTTGTTTGGACAGAATAAATTGTTGCTTGAATGATTTAATCTCTGTGATTCCTTAGCGTTCTTTACTTATAAAAGTAATAAGCCTATTTGATTAAAACTCAAAATTTCCAACTGCAGTCATCTAAACACACTTTTTCTGCATGTGTATGTACAGATGCCTATAGCTGCTTTAGGGATGTGAAACTCTGGGCTTAGGGAACTTGTAGAAGAGGAATGAAACCAGATCTGCTTCTGACTGAAAATTGCTTGTGATGTTATGAAAATTAATGTTAGCTAGTTGCCAGTCATTCATCTGTTCTTTTACAGGTTAGTTTGTGTGATCTCTAGCCCCAGGCAAGACTGAGAGTATTATAGCATCACAGCCCTGTAGACTGGCATTCCTTTGAAACTGAGATATTTCTAGCCATTTTAATTGCCTTCCCCTTGACCTTTCAATTTCTGCCATAGCTGTCTTGAAACATCCTAATCTCTAATCAATATTCCCTGTGCTGGCACATCATCATTCTTATTCTGTCATCTCTTTATTGATAACTTGATTTACTTTTCTGCTTAAAGCTTGCAAGAATTCCATTTATACCATTTTGTGACTATGCCAGCTTGACCACTGCTGTCTAAATGGCTTTGCCTGAGTTATCACCATAGAAGACAGATTGTACTGCCAAGCAGGGAAAAAGAGCACCTGTAAGTAGGTCAGAAGATGACTACTTTTGGTCACACTAGAAGTCTAGAGAAACAGCTATATGCTTTTCCCAAGTAGCAAGTGAAATGATAAGAGGAAATAACCTAAAGTTGTGCAAGGAGATGTTTTGCTGGGTATTAGGAAAAATTTCTTCACCAAAAGGGTTGTCAAATGTTGGAACAGGCTGTGCCAGGAAGTGGTTGGGTCACCATCCCTGGAGGTATTTAAAAGATTTCTGCATGTGGTGCTTAGGCATGTGGTTTAGTGGTGGACTTGGCAGCAAAGATTTTTTTTATCCCAAATGGGACTTTTAACAAATGGTCGAGCAAAGAAAGGACAGGAGAATACTACCCACGTTATTAGGTTCAGTGGTTTCAATAGAAGGCAGTCTCACTCAGTATGACTTGCATTCAATGACTGCATTTTTCTGAAGAATCTTAAGTTTTGCCCCATAAAAAGTTACGATGCTCATTTAAGGGATCATCATCCTACACAGAAAGATCATCTACAGAAAATAGTAATTTCAAATAGCAAGACCAGGTTATCATCCAAGTCAGAACACAAAGTATGGAGCACCTCTCTCAAGAGTGTTAGACACAAGAGTTTTGACTTACTCAAATGACTTTACTAATCTTTCTTTGAAGAATACTTTTTTGTTTCTTATTTAGAACACATCACCTACCTCTTCTTGACTCCAGGTACAGTGGTAAATTAAAGCAAATTTATTGAAAATCAAACAGAAGAGTTCATAAGATATATATTCCCAGCTTACTCCAAAGAAAAATTTAGTGGAAGTAAGGAATTTTGTGGTACAGAAGTCTGCTTTCTATTTATAGGAATTTAAGAAATATTTCATTTCTGTTTGATACTGTCTTTATGGATTTTTAAATTTAATCTCATTTGTAATATATATATGTAGCCTGTATAACATGCAGCAGGTTTTGTACATCTCAGAATTTCAAAACACATTGTTAGTAGGATGAACTTAAGAGTAAAACTCAAATAGAACCAGTCTGTCCGATCAACTAAGCCACTTTCTATATAGGGTAATTACTTCTACAGCCATCTGTGAAAAGTAATCTGAGGAAGAATAATTTAGGAACACATTTTCTAAAACACGAGAATAGCAACTAAACATATTATGTCCTGGTGACTTAGAAAATCAAAGTGCAGCCTCTAAAAATACTAAATTACGAACAAGGGAGCACAAATAATAGGTTACAATGGAATAATGAAGGACAATGAAAAATGTGACATACAAAGCAATCAATGTAGAAGTAAACATGGTCTTCAACTCTACAATTAAAAGGGGATAGAAAGGTAAAATATATTAATTAGTAAACCTAAAATGACAGAAGTTGAGTTGCATGCCTAAGGTTGTCTTCCCTGTTATTCTATCATTCAGTAGCAGCTGCCTGCTCAGTGGCAGTCTCAAAAATGAATAGAGCTGCCTATTGCTTACACCTAGAAAAAAGAAAAAAGTTGACAATTGGGGTACACAAAACTGACAGACATTTAGCTTTTTAAAAGCGTATAGAATCGTTTTAAAGTAAAACTGACACATTTGAGTGGCAACAAGTTTTCACTGAGTTTCCATTATCATTCAAATTGATTGTTGTTTCATGCTGGATAAACATAACTCATGTTTCAATCATGCTGAATGCACCAAAGTAATTAATTTTAAAACCATGAGTCTGTGAACTGTCACAGGTTAACTTTATTTTTTCTGATTTTCATACAATTAAACATGACCTTGAAAGAAACTTTAACTTCAAGTGGACATATGAAATATATCTGGGTGTAAGCTGTGTGATATAAAATGCCTGGAAAAGTAGTTGAGGCAATCTTATCTTAGCAGCTGTAAGAAAGAGAATTTTATCTTCCTGGTTTTGGTTGGTTGGTTGGTTTTGGTTTGTTTTGTTTGGGTTTTTGGCTGGTTGGTTGGGTTTTGGTTTGTTTTTGTTTGGGTTTTTGGTTGGTTGGCTTTGGTTTGTGTATTTTTTGTTTGCTTGTTTGAGGAAGGTTGGGTTTTTTTATTTGTTTGGGTTTGGATTTTTATTTATTTGGTTTTGTTTGTTTTCCCTATAAAACAATATATACCTTTCCAGGACACTGTAGACTTACTAGAGAATCTAGTCTGATGGTATAATTTCCTCCCTGTCCACACTGCTCAGTGAATGCATCAAAACTAGCAGGGCCTAGATATTAAAAGGCTTATTCAAACTTCACATACTATTTTAAGTGTTAAGTCCACTTGTGGAAACCTGCTGACTCCAGCAAGTATATTTTGGCTATGAGCAGGACTAATGTATCACTAAATTAGATTGGATTTGTGATGCATTGTCATAGTACTTTTGCATTTCAGATGGCATTGATTTTGATTGCCATTAGTTAAAGGAGTAGAAACCAAGTGATATTCTAAGTGAAGAAGCAGAGATTTATATAATGATATATCTCCTGACATCTCAAATGAAGAAACCCATTTTTTGATGAAAATTAATTTAATTAAAGTGAGCTTTCTAGTTTTGTGAAATTATAGTGTCAGAAGTAAAACATACAACTATTTCCTTTTCCTGGAAACATACTGCAGAAATTAATATGGTAAAATTGTTTTGTCATAGTTAAACAAACAAAATAGTTACTGTATTTAGCTAAAACAACTTCCATAATTGTCTTAAGTTCCTTAAAGAAAATAATAAAAATAAATCATTGTGCATTGTTTTTTAACTTTCATTATGAGATCATTGAAATGTAAGAGTAATATTTTTCATCTTTTTAAAATAGTAGCTGGACTTTTCAATACTTAGATTTAAAAGAGAATATACACCTAATAACATTTTTGACTTATGAACTGCATTAAGCTTTGACTTCTATTTCTCCCAAATACAATAAATATTTTGAACAGAGATGCTTTTCCACTTACAATAGCAAGACCACACAGAGATAAAGAATAATGAAACCAGTAGGATGGATGATAACCTGGCCTGGCTATTTGAAATTATTATTTTCTATAGATGATCTTTCTGTGTAGGATGACGATCCCTTAAATGAACATTGTAACTTCTTATGGGGCGAAATTTAAGATTCTTCAGAAAAATGCAGTTACTGAATGCAAGTCGTACTGAGTGAGACTGCCTTCTATTGAAACCACTGAACCTAATAACGTGGGTAGCATTCTCCTGTCCTTTCTTTGCTTGCCCATTTATTAAAACTCCTATTTGGGATAAAAAAAAATCCTCAACGGAGAAAACATGATCTCCTGGCCCTCAGCAGAGAAGATTACATGTGTGATATCCTTTGATATCTATTTCCTGTCAATATACATATTGCTGCGAGGAGTTGTGCTGATAATAAGAGGTAATAAGAATACAATGCAGAGTCCACTTCTGCTCTTGGTTTCCCTGCTGCCTCTTTGACACTGACGGAGGTGTTATGGGCAGTGGCAGCTAGAGACATGGCACTGTGATGCAATGCACATGTTGACTGACTGAGTTCTCATGTAGCCTTAACTTTAAAATGAAAGGTCAGTTTATTCTGGGTTGTGCTAGGAGGTATGACATTCTCTGTTCAGCCCAGAATCAGGAAAAAGCCCCATATATGTCTGGGTTGTTACGTTCCACTCTGCTTCTCACTTCTCTTGCACCCAAACCATTTACACCTGAAAAAGCATTACAAATCATAACTTAGTAATATTATTCATTGTTTTTTGCTTTCATATGCCTTTTGGGTAACTTTTCTGAGTAAAACAGCACATGCATGCATATGTCCAGGGTTTATTATCTGAAAAAGGCAACTTCATCTCAGCAAGTTATTTTAACTCACATGCTGCAGAGAGAACATTTGCTGCAGACAGAATGAACCTTAAACCTCTCACATATAGATGGCATTATTTAAGGAAAAAAGGAAATATGACTATACTTTGAAATCCTTCTGTTTCAGCTTACATATTTAATTACTCACATCTCTCTGTTAAGAATGTATTTAAAACAGTTCTTGGTAACACTTTTCCCAGAAATGATAGACAGATGAAGGTACTATTTTGGGAATTGTAAAATATGGGAAGAAAGGGAAAAAGAAGCAAACCTTTGTGCAGCCTGTCACTGATAGCATGTTTTGTTAGCTTGATATCTGTGTTCGAAAATCAAAGTCCCAGTGGATAAAGTTAAAAGTCACTTAACCGAAAAAATTCCTAAGTGACTGTAGACTGGCATCTGTTCTTTGTAGGTTCGTCTTTGAGAATTCTCACCAGAAAACAGCAGTTGAAAAGATTATCTTATAGCAGTACTAAATAATAGACTGTTCTGCGACATTCAAAGGTCTGGAGCTCCCTGTGGAACTAATGACATTTGTACAGCAAGTCAGGCTGCTTCAGCAAAGGAGAATGGTGGGAGTGGGAAAATGATAAGGTTTTGACAGAATGTTAACCCCAAGTTGCCAGGTTTTCTAAAAGATAACTGCAAAAAATAGAGCTATAACAATACCCCTAATAAAGGACCAGATTCTTAGATGAATTTTAAACTGATACACTTCCACTGATTTTGATGTTCACAGCTGATGCTCTGTCTCTGGTACTTCAGAGAGAGGAAATAAATGATGATAGATCAGTAGGTTTAGGTTATTTTTTCCAGAAGTTGTAATGCAGTATTTTATTAAGGGCAGCTCCTTTTTCTTGTCATTGCAACATTTAAAATGGTTTCTCTGCCTTTTGTTTTTTTTCTCTGATTGACTTACCTGAAAGTTTGAAAGGTTTCTCCATATTTATTTGAAGTAAATTTGGCTAGCTCAGACTTTAATCAGGGTGATTGATTGCTTCCAAATGAGATCTCTTCCTATCTCTAATCCACAACTATACTAGAAAAAATATTAAGGGAGAATTAGGCTGTGGGCTTTTCTCACCCAGGGGTTAATTTGACCTTATATGTCCTGCATACCCTGAGTACAAGTTTGTAAAGGATGCAAGAAAAAATGGAGAAGACTCTTCATCTCCGTGCTTGAATCTTAACAAAATTCAAGGGAATTTAAGAGTCACAGAGAAAGTCACATGTCCAAGCGGGCATGGACAACCTGCTTTTCTCCTGGAAGAGAGAAGAACTCAGTGGCAGACCTCATACCTGATCGTATTTTACACTTGCATCTCCGTGGTTAGGCCTTCTTACTTGGGACCCACTTTCTTCAGTGTATGATAGTGTAACTTCAACATGATGATTGTGAATTTATATGTCTATTAAACCACACAATCTTCTCACTGAGGCCTTTATCCTCATGTATGGGAATCTAATTCCTTCAGAACAAGGGTCTGCTGGGGAGAAATGACACTGAGATATTTGTAAAAGTCACCTTGTTCTGTTGCTTTCTACCACCCACTGTCTAATGCAGCTGTGGATCAGCACAATGACCTTGTGCATTGTAGACTTCTTTAGGGATTTAAGCAGAATTGGGCAGCTATCTGTCTAAAGTCATACAGCAAGAGAACTCAGCTGGAAGACAAACATTATCCTCTCAACAGGGCAGCTAAATCCGTGTTTGAACACTCAGGCAATTTCCTCTTCAAGGAACTGGAGACCTAGGGAGTGTTAGAAGTAGATGCTTTTGATTACTGCTCGATTCTTGAACTGAGAACCCAAATGACTGGTTGAGATGGGTTTCTCAGGGTTGTATTTAGCCTCATGGGCAGGTAGCATTAACTTCCTGCATTTGATAAGTCTGTCACCTCGAAACCTGCTCAGACTTTCTCACCCTGAACACAGGCAGGCAGAGAAACTGAGACTTACGCCACAGAAGATTTCAGAGAGGTTTTTTAATCTCATGAGTACTAACAGTATTTGTCACTAGAATTACAAAACAGATAACAAGCAGAATTTATAGTGCATTACTAAGAATTTGGCACTTCAGGCTTAGCCTGTACTCTAAACAATTTTTTATGAAACACTGAATACTGTTTAGCTAACAGAGTAGCAAGTTATGTTCCGGCAGGGGCCCAGAATTTCAGCTAAACTGCTGTTAGATCTCTCGAACTTTACATTCATTTTACCTATGCTAGCTAAAATACAGCCTGAGAATAAAAGCTTCCCTGAAGCATAATACGTTATGTATATATTTTCTCTTCCTATCTGTTTACATGATCAAAATATTTGGTGTAGACAAACAGCTTTTCAGAGATACTGGCTTAAGCAATTTATTACACTGAAGACACCTATGACCCCCTCTGCTCTCAACTGCCATATGTGAAAATGATTTCTAACAGTATAAACTTCCCGCACAAACTTTGAATCTTAAGTTTTTTATTAGGAAGAACTAGAAAGTCATCAATGTCTTGTACTGGTTAGATTTTAAAGATTCTTTTGAAAATTTTCTGTCTTTTTCTTTGTGATTCCAGATTGACAGATGGAGTTCTTATACTGATGAGGTATTTAAAATTAAAAATAGTAAAACTTACTGAAATTTTAAACCAAACCAACCCCAAACCTTCTGCCCTACACTCTTGTTCATTAATGATTGAACAAATCTTTTTTCTTTTCTTGCATTGAAACATCTGAAAAGACATAAGTCTTCTGCTTTCATGTTAAATACTTTTCCTGTATTGCTTCTGCTCAATATATAAGCAATTGAATCAAAGCATAATAGGCAGAAAAAATATTAAATTTAAAAAATCTTGTTTCTTCTCTTTCACCAAGCCAAAGCTAGAAGCTAGTATTGCACAAGACAAAGGTAGCAAAGTGGATTCACCCATCTTCATTTGTACTATAACAACATTTTCTTTCTTGAAAAAGTACCTGTGGTTTCAGTGTTCTACCTGAAAGATGGATGGTTACAGAGACAAACGTTATTACAATTATTCTGCATCTCCACGATTGTAACAAATCAGTTTGCTCCTTTAGTCTTACTGGTGGTTACCACATCCCATCAGTCTGCATTGCCTGGGTTTGCCCTAAGAGTACAGAAAAAGTGGAAATGCAGAGGTTCTTTTCACTTCAGATTGTATCATCAGCTCTCATAAAAACAGTAATACCCCATGAATTCTAATTGTTCAGCACCAATTTCTATTACGTACAGGGGTGGCCCTGCACTTTTTTGGCTTTTCCTTCTCCCCTCCCCCACAGTGTTTTCATTGCTTGGTAAATGAAAATGAGACTTTGTGAAGTTTAACCCACAAAAATTTTAAGCAAGTTTATAAAAAACCAATTATTTTAAATTGCCTTAAGAAAAAGGCCAGGAAGCAACAAATTATGTCCTAAGGTTCTTCCAAGCCTACTACCTCTGTTGATCATCAAAGCTTCTCACTATAAGACAAACAGTTCCCCTGCTCCTGAATGATGGTGGTTTTGTTTGTTTTTAGCAGTTTCTCAATTGAATTTGCCAGCAGGACCATGATCTACAAAACAGGAATAACAGCTTGCGATACTCTGTTCTTCTTTATGCAGCTTCCTTGATTCTGTTTTTCTGTCATAGCGGCTCTTTATGCCATTGGGCAGAGATCCATGTCCAGGGCCTTAACCAGCTTCAAATTTCAGATATCTTTACTACACCACTAAAAATCCACTGAGTTTCAATTCTCAAATAGCTTCAGCATAAAAGACTGCATACTCTGTCTCCATCTTTTCTGCTAGTTTTTTCCCCTTTATCCCCTCTAATAAATTACTCAGAGCCACAGATTTCCCTTTTCTAAAGTGCACTGTACTCTGCTAATTAATCATTAAAGAAAAAAAAATTAAGGAAACCACTTAATTATCACTATATTCTGCATAGCTTTAAAATTAGCACTCATTTGTATTGTAGCAGAACCTGATGAGCCCACTGGGACCAGGGCCTTATTGTGGTTAGTGCTGTAGGAATAGAGAGCAAGGATCAATCTCAGCTCTAAATAGCTATTAGTTGTGACAGGCAAAAGGATTGTTCTACCTTGTTTAACAGATGAGGTACCAAAGTACAGAGATTAAATAATTTACTCAACGAAATCCATGGCAGAACTGAACCCAGATCTCTTAAATCTGAGCCAGATGTCCAGTTCACAAGGCCATTTTTCTTCCTTTGGTTAATTCACATTTTGCAAACATCTGTGTCTTATCTGTTACTTCAGTGCATCCTGGCTCAGCAGAGATTTCCGATAGCCATCAGTAAGCAAATCTTTCATTTCTTTCCTCTTCTCACCAGAAAACTTTGAAACTTCAGGACACTCAAAACTGTTGAATTTTATTTTTACAAATGCAGACTATTCCCACTGCCAAAGCCAATGTTTCATGCCTCACAGAACAACTGGCACAAACATGATTCATGTTCATTGCTGTAAACAAGATGTAATGGAGCAGCATAACAGCAGCCATGACTGTCACATATTATCATAGCTCTACTTGCACATAATTAATTCCTTGTGAAAGACACTATTACAATTAAACAATTTAAAACTATTTCCCAACCAGTGTTTCTGCCCTGGAAACAACATATCACAGTCAGGAGAATGGTTTGGGCCAACAGCACTCCTTTTGTTCTGTACCAGTGCCAATAAGCTCCATATCCATCAGCGCTGTGAACAGCCAACCCACAATAATGAGCTTTCTGGAAATATCTATAGTGGAAACTGAACCTATCATTTCAAGGTTTTTCAGCAGTTGAGCAAGAAAAGAATAGGTCACAATGGATTGTGGAATATTATTGACAAAGATAGTTGTGGGGTGGTCTGTATTTCCCTGAGAACAAGTAAAGCAGTTTCTTAACTCCTCCTGGGGATGGTAGGAGGCTGCAATTTCTGTTATAAAGCACTAAATACTTTGACAAACTAGCAACGCTTTTCACCTAAAAACTGCATACCTGAAAAAAAAAGGAGCATTCATTACACTTTGCAATTAGTTCACTTACGCAGCTTCCATGAAATGCTGGAAAAGAAGGGAGAAATTATATGCAAAATATTCAGTGGCTTTTGTATGAAGGTCACACTTCAAAGTTTAATCACAAAAACAAAATCCCAAAACCTAAACTAAACATTTAACCGCTTGAAGAACTTTGCATTGTTATATTAAATGGGTGCTTTCCTCTTTGTGTACCTTGTCCCCTTGTAAGGTACCTATCTGACAGAGCACAAAAATAATTCTGAAAAGAAATCACTTTGACAAGTATGCTTATTTATCAGACGGCCATTGCTCAGGCTCTGCATGGCTTAGAACTGCTGCAAGATGACTTATATACGTCCATCAACAGTTTTACTAAGCAGCTAGAATGCGGTTTAAAGATATATATATAAAAACCCAAACTAAACCAACAAAAAACAAACCACACCGAAATTATTCCTGTCAAAAAGCTTTTTGCTATGACTTGTTAACCTCCTGCTACTCTGAATTAATCCAGTACTAGATTCAAAGCTGACAAGACATTTTCCTTTAGGACAGACTGAAGGATGTTTGTGGCAGGATTTTTGCCATTAACTGCAATACAGTATTATTTGGTTTACTCTCTTGGGCTATTTGAGAATAGATTTATGGACAACTTCAGGTTAAATATAACTTTTTCTGTCTTCTTTTTGAAGAAATCTGGACTCTGTTAATCAATTGGTCTTATCCAATCCTGAAACAGAATTATTGGTTATTGTGGGCATTCAAGTGTTTTTAAGGAAAATCTGGACTGTGAGACTATTTTCTGAATTCCTGTTACCTGAAAAGTGAGTTTCTCAGAGGCAGGGTGGTCAGTATTTTCAATTTAGTTTTGTTTTTTTAAATAAAAACTTCTTTTTGGATACCTTAATATAGCCAGGAATAACATTATGGTGTTTTAAAAATAGCTTGGACAGAAGTAAACACATCAATAGAGCTATATTGCTTCTTCTACAAATGTTAGTATATTTTTCTGTACTGAACCATCTAGACACATCCTAAAAGGCCCTGGGGTGTCAGAGGTTTGACGCATGAAATATCTGATGAATAAGGTCAGTAAGGTTCATCTTTTCCTTTGCAAATCACAGAACAGGTAAAAGTGATGCTTGCAGACTTGTAGGGTTTTGAGTAAAATTTCTAAAATGCAATGTGAATTTGAATTCAGATTTGAATACTTCCTGCCTGAAGCAGCCTGAGCCCATGTCATCCAGAAGGATGTTTTAGTGCAAGTCATTTGGACTATGGCATTTGACTGGGAAAGTCCATCTGGAAGAAGTTAAATATTCAGTGGGCAGAATAGCAAACAAGTACAAGCACAAGCACAATATTATAATTTATTTTGTTAGCTACAAGGAAGAACAGAAGTGGGACTTGGGGACATGCTTCTGTTACAATTAATGACAGAGTATCTCCCATAAAATTAAGGCACCTTAAAGAAAGATTTAGAGTATGTTCACGCTTCCTTGTGCAAAGCCACATTAGGGATTTCCAAGTAATCTGAAAAAAATAGTATACAATTAATTAAGGTCTCCAGTGTAATTATCTTTGGTGCAACCCCAGTGACTAGAGGGTCCTAGAAAATTAATAATTTCTTATATTTTCAGCTTATAACTGGATTTCACTAGCCTTGTTTACAGTTGTAATGCCACTGAAGCTGAAATATGAGTTCAAGTTTCATAATGTGGAAGTTACGGTCCAACAGATTCCCCTGTCACAAGAACATGCCTTTCAAACTCTCCATAGGAAACCAAGCATAAAACATGGAGTGCCTAACATTTAAAGCTACAGTGAGTAAATAAATTTGTACTTTAAAATGCTGCACGTAATTCCATGTAACATTAAGAGCAATACCTCTTAAAAGAAAAATGGGTGTTCATGAGTAAAACATAACATTAATTTCTCTTGATGCTGATTTTCTCTGTGGCCATAAACCCCCTACAGAATGTTGAAACCCCCTACAGAATGTTGACAGAGTAAAGCAATTTCCTTACTATATGGTCAAGCATTTGTAAATATGATCTGAAGAGACTGTGGAGAAGATGTACAATGCAAAATTGCATGTAAATGAGTATGTGTTAAGTACATGTAAATACCAAAATTACCTAGCTCCAAAAGTGTTGTGCTTATTTTAATATTTATATGGGTTTAAGTAGTGTTACTAATACTTATTCTTTCAGTTGACACTAATCTACCAGTTCTGTGGGAAGAAAAAGCTGTTAATGGTGAAGAAGATTAATCTATTGGTAAAAAAAAAAATAAAATAAAGACCACACTTCTTTTTCCTCTTTCTTTCTTTTTCTTTTTTTCTTCCTATAGATATTATTTTGTCCTTTTGCCAATATGTAGCCCTTAATGTAACATTTCTTTTCACTCAGTGTCCAACTTTGACTGGCTGTACTAAGTGTCTAGGAATGCTTCTGACTGACACAAAGAAAGAAAAGAAAATGCATGTGTTAGCTGGGATGCGGCTTACTGAATTCTCAACATCATCCATGCTCATTCAAAGACAGGAAAAAAGACAAGTACAACAAAAACAAGTGTTTTGTTTTTCAGTATATCCCTGCATTGATGTTTGTGATGACAATTTCACTTTCCATTACTATTCAGCCTTTGACTTGTTCTTACCCTCAACACTCTAGTTAGTGCCATAGTTTTTTTGCAATTTCTTTATCGTGGACATGAATACAGCATGTTCATGGGTGCCAAGAAATGCTCTTCATAAAATACACAAAAGTGCCAGAATGTTAAAAGCTCTTGCTAAGCTTAAAGTAGAAGAGTCCATGATTCATTACCATATTCCCAAATCACGCAATTCTCTTCTATGCACTTTCTTAAACTATCCATTCCTTCCATTCAGTATTTTGCATTATTTTGTGACTACATGTATATATAAAAGGTCACCCTCAAGTAAAATCATGCCATAGGTAACCAACTATATATACATCGGTAAGTACTGCAGGACAATCAATGCGGTTCTGTAAAGAAAAACGATGGCAATGACCCAACACATCTACACACTATCTACATTTCAGGAATGTTACTTCAGACTGACTGCAATCTGGTTCTGTAGACTAAAAACCAATTATCACCATAGTAATTCATATAATCATAAAACGGCTTGGGTTGAAAGGACCTTAAAGATTAACTAGTTCCAACCCCCAGCCATGGTCAGGGACACCTTACACTAGACCAGGTTGCTCAAACCCTCTCCAACCTGGCCTTGAACACTGGTAGGTATGGTGCATCCACAGCTTCTCTGGACAACTTCTGTCACTGTCTCACTACCCTCATAGTAAAGAATTTCTTCCTGATGTCTGATCTAAATCCTTTGAGTACATCTTCTGATTCAGTTTCATCTGAAAGCAATCCATTTTGCACACAGTAAGCTTTTAATATGATTGAGGCAAACTAAGTCAGCAGACAGAATCAGGTGATTTGCTGAAAAAATTCATTGTAATCTAAACCAAAACACTCAGTTTCACCTTTTATTTTAGTGCCTGGTATGGTCTCTTATAGTAAGTTTGATGATTAATGTTGCAATGCTAATATTCTTTTTTAAAAAATCTAATATAATTATCAAGGAAATTAATGTCTCAAAATTTGAATTATGCTTTCTTTTTTGTTCATTAATATTTCCACTTCTATCTTTTTTCTCTCAACAGACATATTTATCACACATTTCTGAACACATTAAAAAAAGTTTTCTTAGAAGTATGTCTGCCTAGTAAAATATATTTCAAAATGAGCTAATTCTGAAAATGCCCTGATCTAAAATTCATTGTTAACTTGTTTCTATAATAAGCATACATTTCTAAGATTCAGGAAAACATAGTTTTGACAAATTTAACCTAACAACAATGTTAAGACTAGGAGATTAAAAAAATAAGCCAAGAGCAAAAAATTGATTTAATAGTGCCAAGTGTAATTTATACTTATTAATCTGGAGCAAGACGCAAACTGAAATTCTACAATTTTTTTTTTTCATTATTTCCCTTTTTTAAAGGCTTTTTGGGGGGTCATTAAACAAGCAAAATGTAAACTTTGGCCACTGCTTTCTACATTTGTGGAGTCCCATACATTTTGACAGAAACATCATAAGACCTGTTCTAGATGTAACTTCAAAACTTGCTCCATGTCTTCTGCCTCTGAGGAAACAAGGGCAATGAATCAGAGCTCATAACTTTTTAACAGAAAAGGGAAGTTAATATTTGAATGAGGATGGAACCTGCAAGAGAGGAAGGAAAGACCTGCATCTCTTGAGCATCTAGGACTCTTAAAAAAACTGATCTGATCCAGAATCTTCCAAAGTTATATGACATTTCAGCTTGCTCTCTTTACAATCACACTTTGATATAACAGTTTAACAACTAAACGGTCTCAGAATTGGGTCTTCCTCCTCTAATCTTTTTTTAACATCACCTCTGTTCACGTGTTTTGTATTCTATATGTAGGATTATTTAAATGGGAAAACAAGAAGCAAACAAACAAAAAGCATTCCATGTCAGTATGTTTGACTTTGAACTGCAGAGGGTGTTTAACAATATTCGTTTACACACACACCTTGAAGTTTAAATTAAGAAGTCAAAAATCCCTTATACTTTGCTGATACACTTTTCAGCATTAAAATAAGCAGCTCTAGGCCTTGACTGGAATGAAAAGAAAAAAACAGGAACCACCTCATATTTGGATAGAAACTTACATCAGAGATGTTTGTACAGCAAGAAGCACAAACCCATACATTATCATGGGCAACTGGCTTACTGCATACCATCTTTTAACACTAGTGTCACAGAGCCTTTCTGCTTTTATGTTATGATTATTAGTACTGTTGTGGGTGGTTACATGAATTACAGAAAGATTTTGCTTGTCACTCTTGGAGACTGTGATTAATATGACTAATTTGTAGGCTTAAATAAGCTGATCCATCTTTTAAAGAGTTCTTAATTTGTGTGAAGATTCAATTAAACTTTGTTAAATGTGGTTGCTTAAAAACTAGCTCTAGAACTTGATATATTTTCAGGTATATTGTACACCAGTCATTATTTAATATCAAATCTATTTAAACCTTAGAATATATTATCTTCTGGCATAATAACGCTCTTTCTGCATCACTGAACTGTGACAGTAGAGCAGAAGCAATTCTCCAGTTGTCATCTTACCGAGTTCATGCTTTGATTTTTAAATATTCCACCTAAGTTTAGTGATGGATGCATGTTTAGGATTATAATAAAAAAATAAATAGCACAATAAAAATAACTTTCATGGATTTCCCATCTGTTTTCTAAGGTTAGCAATAAAATGCAGCTGCTTCTTTAGCACCATCACACAAGCATTTGGTGAGGAGTGGTTCTTCTAGGGGAGTAAACTTAATGGACACCACTTCCAGTTCTGTTAATTCTAAACAAAAAGACATTTTCCACCCCATTTCAGTTTGCTACCTAAGTTCAATTTGCTTTGTGCTGTTTTTAAGGAACAACAAAAGTATTCAACAGTAGGCAGTAGCAAACTTATAGTGTAGATTAATTACTAGAGAAAGTCAGGGGCAAAAAGGAGAAGACAGAACAGCAATACAGTTTTATGTATGGTCAGAAGTGAGTGAACAGAGATCTGATTTGAATTGAAGTATAATGATATCACGACTAACCTGAGCACATATAAACTATTTCTTGGCTGTATTGACAGCAGAGAGCATAAGAGTCTCATTCATCCCCTATCTTTACTGTCTTTTACTATAGAATATGAAATAAGAGTGCCTCACTAGGAGATCAGCAGGTTCAGTTAATATTTCTTTACAAACACAGCGTTTCCACACCCATTCTTCATAAAAAGTGGAAATCTTGTCATATTGCAAAACCTCCAGTAGATATCCAGCTAACAGAAAATTGTCATGAACAGTCATAAAGTGAGAAATCAAAACCAGGAAGAGTGCAAGGCTGTACTTAGGTTCATTATCTCACATCTGGTTACTCTGAAATAGACAGTAGTGGATGAAAGACAACAAAAACTTGTCTTAAAATATATGTTAAGACAGATAGCACATTATAACCTAAGACACATACGAAAAATAGTGCAATACATATTCTGTTTGTCAATTCATTCATCAGGCCTTTGGTCGCTGTTTAGAATTCCTAAAATGCAATGCAGATAGCAGCTGGTAATGTTTAATTAAAATATTTCTTCTGCTTTGGTAAAACTTAATTCTCTATTGAGTCATATTCAGAAATATCTCCTTTGCTGATAAATAATCAGCAAAGGCAACATTCCCAAGTGTGCCTCCTCTTCCCCATACCTAAGAAAACATCAGAGACTCTCTCAGCTGTTTTGTCAGCAAATACCACCAAAGAAATACAAGACATCAAAGCATAACAATCAGGAAAGTTATTCCTTTCCTCATGAGCCCCCAGCAGAAGGACATGCTCAAGTGATGGTAGAATTTCCAATCACTCCCCAGACCACCACTGGGATGAGAATGGAATAACCAAGTTCTACACATTTTAAAAGAATCAGAAAACTTCAGTAACTTAATTTGGGTAACTAACAGAACTTCAAAACCAGATTCTATCAAGTCACTCAGATTACCAAAAGTTTTCCAAGCTTACCATTTACTAATTTCTTATATGCACACAGAGGATTTGTTGCACAAATGGTTGAAGGTGACCCTTTCTGGAAATCTGTTGAGAGCAGAAAATACCACCTGCATGAACTGACTCTTCCCTCATGTTAGAACACAAAGAGTACACAGTGCTTTCTGAACATGCTACACGACAGACTTCGATCATCCAGCAATTTGCACAACACTAGCAACTAGTGCAGAGTTCAACCTCTTCCAAAAATGACCTGATTTGTGCAAGCTGTTGTTGCAGTGAAAAATTCAGTCATCTCCTGCCCACTTAACAAAAAAGAAAAGACCTGCAGCTCTGTTTTTCACAAACACCTACAAGTTTTGACATATTACCTTTCACAAGTACAAGCAGCACAGAGACCATCTCCTGTCCATGTTGTGGCTCCTTAACATTACAGCAAATATCTGCTGCAAAATGTTTTAGCAGCAGTGCTCTTCAAAGAGAGAGACTAGATAAAAAGACAGATGATTCAGCAGAAGCCTAGAAACCTTAAAAAATTAGATTTGGAGTCTTTGTAAGATCAAACTCAATATTACATCAACTCAGAATAACATTTGTGAAATAGGCTTCTCAAAATCTAATGAAAAGTAAGCTCTAAGTTTCTTTTTTGTTGTATCTGTATCTTAAGTGTCATAATACTATATCTTGTGCAAAGATCTTAGCAAGCTAACAGCTATCTTTTAAAAAAGGCTTTGAAAAGGACCTTTAAAATTACCTTGCAACTAATGCTGTTACTAGGCTGTAAACAGAAAGCAGCCTACAACTGATCTTGACTTGAAAAAACATAATGATTTAGAAACTGTTTAAGAAACTACAGAAAATTGTCAGAGAGGAGAAATAGACGCTAGAGAGTAAGTGGCAATCACTTGAGTTTGTACTCTATAATCTTCGGTCAATACCAATTGAGCTGCTTAAAATGTGAGCAAAATCATATTGAAAGAGCAAAACAATTCCTTGGTAAAGATTCAGCTTTGTTCCTGTCAACATTTTCTAATCAATATTCTGCAGAAAGTGGAGGTTCCTCCTCTCTCTTCTGCACTAGTTACATGTTGTCATTTACTGAATGATATCAATTTCCCTCTAGCAAGTTTCACAGGTGAAATCCTATCAGCCACGAGATGGTTGACATGAAGAGGTTTTAAGCACAATCAGCATAAGTAAAGATCTTTATCATAGATATGATTGTTTCAGAAAACTACATATACCCTGACTAAATAGGCTAGCAAAATTATATTATGCACTGAGTTTACACTGTGATGCTTTACCATTGCAGCACATGGCTGTGACTTAATCAAAAAAATATGCAGTCTTAGTCTGTCATTTAACAGCAACTTTGAAATAGCATTTAGTTTGCAATTTCTGTACAGTGAGGATACATGAGAGAGTTCTTGGTGTATCACAACCTATGTACAAGAGCAAAGGCTATTAGCATACAGCTTTCTTGATGGTGCATTAGCACAAGCAAAATAGACAAATCCCAGAACTAGATCTCGAGAGGAGATAAAAGCCAAGAATTGGTGGAACATGGGAAAAGGAAGGATGGAGAGCTTCAAAAATGCATCCAGATTCAGGTTTATTGTTGGGTAAGGAGGTGTTGTGGTTTTAAGCCTAGCCAGGAACTCGGAAGCACGCAGCCACTCGCTCACTCCCCGCCTTCTTCCTCCCCCTGCTCCTGGAGAGAAGAGGGGTCGGGAATCAGAGGAACATAAGTCCCACAGGTTGAGATAACAGCACTCCAGTAACTAAGATATAATACAAAACCACTACTGCTGCCAATAATAATGATAAGACGAATAACAAGGGGAGAGGACACAACCACTCACCCCCCGCCAACCGACACCCAGCCCGACCCGAGCAGCGATCTGGGCCTTCCAGGTGACTCTCCCCAGTTTATATACTGGGCATGACGTGTTGTGGTATGGAATACCCCTTTGGACAGTTTGGGTCAGTTGTCCTGTCTTTGCTTCCTTCCAGCTTCCCCTTCTCCCTGGCAGAGCATGAGACTGAGAAAGTCCTTGGTCAGAGTAAACATTACTTAGCAACAACTAAAAACATCGGTATTATCAGCATTGTTCCCAGGCTGAATGTCAAAGCCACAGCACTGCACCAGCTACTAAGAAGGAGAAAAAATGGCTGCTATAGCTGAAACCACGACAGGAGGATAATTCAACATGCCATCTCTGCGGAAACGAAATGAGGACTACAATAAAGGAAAAGGAGCAGGATAGTCAAGAATCTGATGCTGTGAAGCAAAGAATTGCTTTGATTTGGGCTGAACAGATGAGAGGAGGATTGATTACAGAGGGGAAAACAAGAGAAGCTTGAACAGATTGACCCCACAGTCATTTTGCAAACACATTGTATACAAATCAATTCTTACAAGCTATAATAACTGAAGAAGTACTCAAGGATGATTTCTGTACAAAGTCTAGTTCTGTAACAGAATAGCACATCTGTTTTCTTGTAGTTCTTTATGGTGATCTACATGGGAAATACTGGAATCACACCTAGTATCTGGTCATGTAAATAATCCATTGTTGATGTGATCGTTACTTGTCTGAAAGTTAGAATATTAGTCCTATGCACCTATTCAGAAGCTGTGTCATTTCCATTTTCTTTCTTTAAAAGAGGTATTAGACTGTCATCTTTCTTCCCTGAAACACTTGGAAAACCTTTCTGTAAAACTTGAAGATTATAATGAGTGTTTTTCCCAGTGCTTATAAAAATGCAACTCATTTCTGCTTAGGCTTTTCTAGTTACAACAACTACCAAGATTTTCTACATTACAATTTGAGAATGATACATCTTAAATCTTCAAAGTAAATAGGAGTATACTATCAGCTTGGCTAATTCTAGGAATATTTCCAGATTCTCCTATTAAAAGTATGGATTTGCAGAAAGGCCTTTCTTTTGCCTCTAGCCAAAACATTAAGTGTCTAAATGTCTTTTTAACCAGGATACATCTCATTCCAATAACCAGCTTTAGGTATGCCTGAAAGCAGGCGATTGGAAGGAACTAGGAAACTAGTTGCCTTTGAGATACATGGGGAACAAAAAAGCCCCTCGGATTTGACTTTGTATTTATTGCTTAAGTACAATACCTCAGTATAGGCATTAATCAAATACTATTCATAAAGTAAAACATAACCTTTGAATGATCTGCTAGAAGAATGTGAACTGCTCTAATTTCTGGGTTGTAGATGCATATATGCTGAGCCTGAAAAATGCAGTTCCAATAATAAACTCTTGCATCTTAACAAAGAAACATTCTAACAGTGTCTTAAACTTGCTCAGGGTAGTATGTCATCCCCAAAAGAGCTGAAAGAAAACTAAGTATATCACCTATACTGAGAGTGGAGGACTCAGACTCTGTTTAGAATCATCTTTATCAGAAAAATAAAAAAAAAAAAAAAAAGAAAACTATTTTCTTTAATTTAGGAACTATTTTCTTTAAGAGTTAAAAAAAACCCAAAACAAAAAAAACCCAAAAGATCACAAATAAACCAAACTGAGAAATGGGAACAACTATAGAAGGGAAACATAAGAAAAGGTAATTTTAGTTTATGAGATTTTTTTTCTGTATTAAGTTCTGCACATTATCTAGCCTATGAGACTGGCACTAAAGTCCCCACCCTACACCCAGGAGTGACGGTTTCAGAGAATGCTAAAAACTGTCTTTCACACATTATTAAATGGTGGATACCTCTTCTGGAGCAGAGGCCAGTGATGAGAACATTGCTTGTCTGACTTTTCCCCACATAGGAATTTCCTTTTTTTTTTTGCTTTACTCACTGTTATTAAAACTTACTATCTTTCACAACTGGTAGCAATGCTTCACATAAAAAACATTGGTTTTAAGTAATATGCTTCCTTTCCCAGGTCCTCTAATAAAATCATTTTTGACAGATGGACAAACTTAAGCATTTGTTTTCCTGAAACGCACAATAATGAAGCTTTATATTCCTTGACATTCTTATGGTTTTATAATCACCTGCCTAGACTCATTTCATTTTTGTTGCTGTTAGGTCATGCAAAGATAAAAGTATAAAGTAACAGATTGTGAAATTGCAAATGAGGTCTTAAGAAGTACTGATATTCCTCTACGTCTGTTTTAGAAAAACTCATCACAATACAGTTTCTGAAAACACCAGCCATTCCAGTTATTCTCATTTGAAATGATTGGCTTTTCTTGACCTTAGTATCTGACAAGAAAAAAGCATCATATCAAGAAAACTAAAGTGTTGAGATAAAATTTTCTCAGTACTGTAGCAAAGACACAAACTCACTTGAAAAAACTGTGTAAGAAACACTGGTTTTGCAAATACAGACCTTGGCTGAAATGTAAAATGATATTTCCTCATTAAAAGAATAGCTTTATCTTAGATAAAATAAATAATTTTCATTAATAAACATAATATTTTAGGACATTAAAATGAGTATTTTATTAAAATAATTATGAAAGCAGCCTTCAGTCTTCTGTCTTTAAGAGAAGGGCTACTCATGCCGAATAGCAATTGAGTAAATAGAAGTGGTGGTTTATGAGGATTTCTGTATAGAATGAAGAAAAAGCAAGACTAGATCAGTTCTGTGCAAGACCTGATATGACCAGATTTCAGGCAAATGTTTAACTTCATCTAATTTATGGATTGATTTATTTATTTAACTTAAAGGATACGAAGCTTCAGTCAAATTCAGGCAGAATATAGCTAGCATATTCACAAAACTTAAACCCTCCTGCTGATCGGAAAATGCAGTATCTTTTCTTTGAACCATCCATTTGGTGAACTGTGAAACGAGAGCATCAGAGCATGTTAGCTCTCTCGAGATTCAAGACAGCAATTGCAAAAAAGCTCTTAAGAGAATCTTAGAATTTGCTGGAAGTTCATCCCTACCTTTCTAATTTTGCTGGTGTACTATTCCATTATCGTTCACCAATTCCTGTATTTTCAGAGCACAAAACCCTTTAAGGAGGAGGCTAGTTGCTGTAAGATTAAGGCCCAAAAACCACTGTGCACATCCTGATAAATAACAACAGCTGCTCAGCATCCTCCTGCTACATCTGAATTAAAACATCTAATACAACACTCATGCTTTATTTATTCACACAGTTTCTTGTCACCTGGCTCAGTAAAAGGATTCTGGTAACATGAACAATTTAATGTTTAAGGACAAAGAAGCTGCAGCATTGCATTAGTAATTTAAGAATAAAAAATAGCCTTAACAAAAATTCACTGGCAGCTGTCCATTCTCCAGAGAAACATCACTGCTTCTTTATTCTTGACTTTGCTGTAACTACTGAATATTGAAAGAAATTGTCTTAGTTTTCCTACTATAGAACTATAAAGCTAAGTAGTGACGTGTGCCTCCTTCTTTACTGCCAAACAACAAAAGAAGAAAAATCAATACTGGGATTGCAAAAGTTTATGTACCTACTTTCCCTGAAAGGGAATAAGATTAGCTAGCATAACAAGCTTTCTGCACACCCGAACAATCATAGAAAGAAGACACAAAAAAAAGAGGAAAAGCCTGTTCCACCTCCTATCCCAGCTATTTTTCACCATCTTGGCAAACACTGTACTTGATTGTCCGTACAGTGTTACATTCTTCTTTAGTCCAGAAGAGAAATAAAAGCCTAAGAAATGTAAAAAGAAGACACATAGGGAATAACGAGGAAAAAAGTAAGGCTACAAGGTAGCAATATTGGAAAAGGAGAGGAATTTAGTGGAAGGCAGAGAAGGCAGTCAGAAGTAAAAACAGAAACCATGTCACACCAGTAGCTAAGGAGTCTTGCAGAAGCAGAGCTGAGGAAGACTTCTTCAATATACAAGTTGAGCTTTCCTCAGCTTGGATATTCTGGGTCAGGGGATTCAACCAAGCACAAGTTTGTAAGATAACATGCTTTCAGCTGTATGCTCTTGTCTATGACTTTGTAAGTCTGTGTGTTAATGGAGCTAAAAATAAGGCATGTGAAACATCATCAGTTTTCCTTCTTTTCTAAGCTAACTAAAATTTGTATTTTACCCTGAGCAAAGGGAAACACTTTGCAAGGTTATCAGGACATTTTGCAAAGACTCCACAGACCTGCCATAGTCATTTTTTCGTAATCCCTAAATCAAAGTCTGAATCTAGATTTATAGAAGGTAGGTAATATAGAATACAGTTATGCTCCCACTGTGACAATGAGAAAAATGTTGCCCATTAGACTAAATCTTTAATCTCTCCATCACTGAAAGTATTTTTCTGCATAATTAAATTACAGATTTTTGAGTGAAATAATGTTCAGATTCAGCAAGAAGTCGGATATATTTTCTGCTTCCCCATATCCATCTAGTACTTGCTTTTTTTATGTTCCTGCTTACAACTTTTGTAGCTTGGCTATTGTAATTTGCTTACTTACCATTTACTGTTGTTCACAACTACATTCTCAAATAATCTTTACATGAACAAATTCATAATTTACGCAAAAAAATATTTATGTTATTATAGAAATCTCCATGTAAAAAAACAAGACTGAAAGTCTATTAAGGTATGTTACAATCATGTATTCCGTTATTATGTGCAAAAGAAAAAACAATACTAAATCTGAAAAAAGGCAAGAGGAAATATCATGGAGTGACTAAAACTGTATGTAGCAGCAGAGGTACGCTCTGAGACACTGGCAATCACCCCTTCAAATTTGTTGCATATTACAAGAAATTTGATTACCTAAGTGCTGGAGTATAACCTTCAATTAAAGGCAGAACTGTAAATCACACAAACCACACAAAATAAAAGTTAAAAGCTAAAAAGGAAATAAAATGTTATTTTTGTTTATCTCTTATTTTTGAATGACTGAGTGTTATGGAATCTAGATGGCTTTTAAGACTGTATCAGCAATATGTCATATATCATGGAATGCTTGTAAAAACAACTATTAAGTATGGGAAAATATTTGAAAAATAAAACCCACTAAGTAGGCTGTGAGTAAAACACTAAAAACTCAGAGATTGTCAAAATTAGTGTGTTTTAAGTACACTAGAGTTTTTAATTTCAGCATCACCAATAATTTTTTCATCATCCATTGTCCTCACTAAATAATGTTTGTGCACTTAGTTACTATTTTGCTTTTTGAAGTACAGTGCAGCGTGGCTTCTAAAGATTTTATACTAGTCACGTTTATCTTTGAAGAGGAAGTAATTGATTTCCTCTCACGTTTTTAGTAGAACGTCCTACCCTAACACTGAAAGGTTTCTCAGGCACCAGCTTCACAATTTACCTACCAAATTACAGGGGAAATTAGGTTATTTGATTTTATAAAGGGTAAAAACAACGAAACACCATAGCTGGAATCAAATCAGAAGTATTTACAAATACCTAAAATAAAACACTTAAACACTCTATGGTATCTTATGTGATCAGAACTCAGAAGTCACTGACCTCATAAGCAGCTGTAGGTATTTAACATTTCTCCAAACCAGATCCTAGCATCTTGAATTAAGTATGAGGAAAACAAAGGATATGTAATTAGCAACCACCTGTTTAGTTTAAGCAACAGCTACTTCTTAAGAAGCAGCAAAAATAATCTCTAGATCAGTATTACTGTTGACTAGGAGATCTTTGGCAAGCTTCTTTCTTTGTCCGTTTCATCACCTCTTCTTGTAAAACAGGTGAAGTGTTTTGGTTAAAGTTTTCAGAGGAAAAAAAAAAAAAAAACAAACCAAAAAACCAACAAAAACTAAAACCCCAGAAAAGCTTTATAGTTGACGATATCTTACGGCTAGCTTTTCCCATACTCACACTGCATCAGTCAGGTATGTGTGTGAATACTATGCATGAATGAGGATAACAATGTAATTTTTTTAAGTAAAAGTACAGGCATATCTTCTAAACCAGTCCTGAACTTCAGACTTTCAGGAAATGCTGAGGTAAGTAGCCTGTGTTTCTATTTGCACAGTTTTGTGATGATTTTTGTTAATACTATACCATGAAGAGCTAAGCTGCTCTTCAGTACGGTTTCATCAGCCTAAGAAATAGTCAAGAGAAATCCTAGATGTAATACTGATAAAAAGGAGAAGTTTATGACAAGAATCCTTGGGTGAATGCTGTAATATCTATCCAGAGCACTGTAAAGGAAAATGGTTGATCTTGCTTGTGCTTTATGCATATTGTTTTAATCTCAGGCTTCTTTGGGCAGCCAGAAACACATTTTTTTCCTCAGCTTTGCATAAATTTGGCTTCTGAGAGTTTTAGTTAACTTCTGGAGCTACCACATGCTGCAGCTTCTATTTGGGAATAGGGCTCTCGCAGATATGAAAGCTTTTTGTATTCAGGGTTTACCTTTTCTTCAGAACTAGAAGTAGGAAAGAGTTTTCTTCCTATGTGTGCTGAGCAACAGAATAGCATCATCTCCTCTGCAGCAGGGTTGTGATCTAATGCCTAGGATCTGTGCACAGGGCATCTAACAAGTGTCCTACTATTGCAGTATCCCAGAACACTGGCAGCGTAACGGCTCTGACACTGGAGTGCGGCCAATGGAGGCAGTCAACACACACAACACAGAATGGCAGTGCTCAGAGGCTGGGCAACAATGGTGACATGTTACAGTACACAGCCCCCAGCACCAGCCCTGAAGAAACAACCCCTGGCCCATCAGATGCCTCCACCCAGAGTGAGCTCCTGAGGGAAAACAAAAGTCTGGGGCTCTGGGAGTGCCTGGCACCCCTCACTGAGGCTGGGTTGGGGCAGGTAGGCTCCTCACACTCAGGAGGTGCACGCTGAGGAAAACTTGGCAAGGGAAAGAACTCCACCCAGGAAGAAGTCAGCAGGCTGTATAGCGTCTGAGGCGGTGGAGAGTGGATAAGGGAAGGGCAGTGGATGCTGCTTAACTTTACTTTAGCAAGGCTTTTGATATTGCCTCTCATAATATCTTTATAGATAAAGTATGATTTAGGCAAGTTGGAGAGCTGCTGGGCTCAAAGTGGTGTGACCAGCAGCACAAAGTACAGCTGGAGACCAGTATCTAGTGCTGTACTCCAAGGCTGGTTACTGGGGCAATAATGTTTCATGTCTTCATTGATGACCCAGATGACAGGAGTAAGTGCACCCTCAAAAAGTTTACAGATGACACAAAACTAAGAGTACTGATACACCAGTTGGCTATGCTGCTATTCAGAGGTACTCTGACAAGCTAGATAAATGGTTAAACAGGAACCTCAAAAAGCTCAGCAAAGGTAAATGCCAAGTTCTGCATTTGGGAAAAAAATAACTCCATACACCAGCACAGGCTTGGGGGCTGACTGGCTGGAAAGCAGGTCTGCAGACCAGAACCTGGAAGTCCCTATGGATAGCAAAATGACCATAAAGCAGCAATGCACCCTAATGACAGAGAGGGCCAACAGCCTTCTGGGTTGCATTAGGCAGAGCACTGACAGCAGGTAAAGGGAAGTTGTCTTTCCTTTCTATTGAACCCTGGTGAGACACATCTGGAGTGCTGGGCTCCGCAGTATGTGAAATATGTGGACATATTGGGGTTTAGTACAGCAAAGGGCCACAGAACTTACCAGGGTATTGGGGTGTCTGACACAGGATAGGCTGGAAGGACTGAGGCTGTTCAGCCTTGAGAAAAGAAACCACAGGGGGAAACTTAACTGTGTATAAACAACTGATGGGGGTATGTGTTTGTGTGTGTGTGAGGAAGACTGAGCCAGACTTTGCTCAGTGGTGCCCACTGAGAAAACAGTAAACTGATGTAAACTGAAATAGAAGAAAATAGAAGAAAAACTATCAAAAGACTATTTCTTTTATTTCATTTTTTTTGCAGTGAGAATGGTCAAACACTGGAACGGGTCTCACAGAAGTTCTCCCATCCTTGGAAATATTCAAAACCAAGCTTGACACAGCTATGAGGAAATGCGCTCTAGTTGACCTTTGCGCAAGGGGTTGCTCTAGATGATCTCTAGAAGTGCCTTCCAGCCTCAGTCATTTGGTGATTCTGTGATTACAGGCTTTGATTACTCTATGTCTCAGGTTTGTCATTTTGGAGGTAAAGGGAGTTCTGTGCTCTTTTCGGAACTAACCATCTAATTAGTTATCTTGAACTGAAAGTGAATTAAGTTGATAGTGTGTGCTTGGTCCCATGTTGCTATACCAATTATAAGAAAGATAGCTACTTTTGTGATATCTATAATAGCAAGAGATGCTGTTTAAATAGACAAAGATGCCTCCCTGGTATTTGGGGATGTAATTTAAAAAGAATAATGAAAACATACAAAAGAGAAAAAAAGAGTTTGTTGGACTCTACCACTTCTTTGTTCTAATGGTTTTAAAGTCTCAGGGTACTAGAAACTGGAATTTAGTAGAGGCTGAAATCATAAAAATACCTTGTGATATATCCCAAGTCAGTTGACTTGTGAACTCCAAAAAGCATGAGTGAAACATGCCTATTGCTGACAGCATACGTAGTATAAGATGCATGAAAAATGCATCTCCCTCCTTTTCTGCATTTATAAGGTATATAACAGCAAAAGAACGTACAAGATCCTATAAATAAAGTTTGTATTACAATAACAGAAGGGTCAAATTATGGAGTAATTGTATGGAATAAAAATATGCACTGCAGCACCTTTCTTTACCTGTCATGGATGCACTACATCTCATCAACAAAGGAATGATCAAATTATCCTTAGGACTGGTTAAGGGAAAATATGGTCCTTAATGCATTTTTAACTCTGTTGCAGCTGAAAAGGGACAAAATCCAAGAGTAAAAACTTATTATTTTAAAATAATAATCAATACTTGCTCATGAATCTCACCTAATAGTTTTCCTTATAACATAGGTGATCAGGGTTTTTCCTCCACACACACACTCATTCTTTTTTCTGGAAAAAATCTGCCTATTCTTTGAAATCTAACACGCCCTCTCTAAAGTGCTTTCATACAATGGCTGCTTGATGCTTTGAGAGTGTAAAAGAACATATGAACATATCATGCATCTCTTCTGCACCCAAAAAGGATTCATTTCTCTTTGATTTTAGTCTCTAGTCTATAAACGTGTGACCAGGAATGAGCAAGAAAGAATGATAGAGAAATAAATTAAATAGCAAGCCTATAAGTAAATTTGTTGTTTGAAACAATGGCTTTCATAGGTGAGAAGAGCAGCTAAGCTTACCCAAGAATTAGAAGGGGAAAGAAGATCAAAGGGATTTCATGATTTAACCCCAGCAGGCAAGCAAGTAGAGTTTGTTGCAACTAACCATCACACAGACACTTGTTCACTGACTTTCAGTGGGATGGGGAAGAGAACCATAAGGGTAAAAGAAAGAACACTCATGGGTTGACATAAGAACCATTTAATAATTGAAATAATAAATTATAATGAAAAATGAAAATAACGGGAGAGAGAAATAAAGCCCCTCTTAAAAAAAAAAAAGGCAAGTGATGCAAATGAAAAACAATTGTTCACCGCCAACTGACTGATGTCCAGCCTGTTCCTGAGCAGTGTCTCCCCAGTCATCTTTCCCCCCAGTTTATATTGAGCATGATGTTCTATGGTATGGAAAATCCCTTTGGCCATTTTGGCTCAGGTGTCCTGTCTCTGCTCCCTCCCTGCCTCCTTACTACTGGGACAGAGCAAGAAGCTGAAAAGCCCTTGACATGGTGTAAGCACTACTCAGCAACAACTAAACCATGTTAACAATGTTACTCTCCTGTGAAATAAAAAATAAAAATAATAAAAAAATACAGTATTATGCCAGCTACTAGGAAGAAAATTAACTCTACCCCAGCTGAAAACAAGACAAGAAAGAAAATTTATTTAATTTTTTTTTTTTACTTTGTCTGTGTTTTGTTGGATTTTGTTCAGTTTTTCTTGGTGCAAGCTTCTAGCAGTCTTTTGAAGAAGGGATATTTAAGCTGAAAGGTAGAGGTAGAAGAAAAAGATAAATTTTGATGCTTTTCTTGAGCAGTACACTATAGATATTCATTACTGTAGCAATGTGTTAGCATTGCAACTGCATTTGTTGACAATCCTGCATTTCTTACATATGAAGAAGCAGGGGAGGAAAAGGAGGCTTGAACATTCATATTTATGCACTTAAAATGTAATTTTAAAATATCTCAGATTTCTGAGCCTCAAATACTTTTATTTCAAGCTGATCAATTTCACTAAATGAAGTATGTATTTGATTTAAAGGGAAATAAGGAGATTAAGAGAACATCCCAGTGATACAAGTTACGAAGTGAGTTTGAATGGTCTGAATAGCTGTTTATGAAGGACATAGTATAGGGTGTAATTACATTATACTGAAGAGCAACATATTGTAAGTGTGGTTATCAATGAATTTTTAACTTTAGTCTTTAATTACATAGAAGAAACTATCATACTGCTGATATTACCTGGGTAAGATTTAGTTGTAAGATTTAGTTGTACTATGTATGATTTCCAGTAGTATCAGAAGGCTTAATAATGATAATGTTTTTTTCAAATTCTAAAACCACCTGAAATAGTTAAAATTCTCCCTATGCCCCTTCATACTACCATCACTTTGTGTGACTAGCCCTTAGAGAAACCACAGTCTTATATATGCTACATATCTAAGGGTTGCCAATATGAATTATTTAAACTCCTTAGCCAGCAGCTGCCACAATTACAGCTTCAAGTGCATATCCATGATTGAAGAGAACCTATGCAGTCCTACTGCTTGAAGAGGGAACCAAAAGGGTGAGGAGGAGCTTTGTAGTATTCATGGAGACTCTGGGACTGTGAATTCTTCCTTTAACTCTACTGTCAAAGTCAGCCTTTCAACCTCTCCTACCTGTATCCCCAGTTTCTAGCTTGCCTATGAAGACCAAGGCGCCAGAGCCTTCTGGTACAGCCATGTAAATGCTGCATAGATAACTATCAGAAACAGTTTCAATTATACTCGCATCCCAAAAGAAATCAGATTAACATTATCATTAATTATTTTTATTATAATTCCTTGCTCTTACCTAACTGCTATATAACAGCTAAATATATTCTGTAAGTATATATATTCTGTAAGTACATTCTGTTGCCTTTCTGAAATGCTAAATTTGCACTGACAGGCTCAGCCTGATCAAATGCATGCTTAGGGACAAAAATAGCCTTATTTTCAAAACAAAAACTCTTATCAAAGTCTTGAGATAAAGAATTGAATGACTAACTGAAATAAAGGGATATAAGACTGGAAATGGAGATTGCTGGAAAGGTTAAAGAACTACTAAAAGGTATTGCTATATCAAAGCATGTTTACAGGGTACTGCTCTAAACTTCAATAAACAAATAACATACCAAGCTGTAATGCGTACATGACTCCAGGTTTTTGTTCTTTCCCTTTCGAGTCTGCCCACAGGTTTTTCTTCTTTTTTGTTTTTGTGTTCTTGATTATTCTGGGCAATGGATTCTATGTGTCACCAGGCCTTTATTTCAACAGTATCCTACTCAGCTGAGTCTCTGCACAGACACCCATACTAGGTCTAGGGCTTCAGGATTCCTTCTCTAAGATATTCTTCATGTAGTGATTTTTCTCCTCAGTAAAAAAATAAATTTTCCATTAAGGTTTCCAAAACATTGTGTCTTGATTACTTCAGTACAAATGTCTCCATCATGCACACAGAGAACTTAAAATGATATTTTAGTGCATATCAATACTTACAGTAAAATGTAGAGCTCCTCAGCACCACCCAGTTCAGTGGACCAGGTAAAACCTACGATGATAGGATTGTAACTTGTAATCACTATCAAGAACTCAGAGACTACTGTCAATCCAAAGAGAAGTCATAGACTCAGTTCCTGGAGATACAAGTTGTGTTCGACCTATGCAACAGCTGCTTCTCTCACACAGGATGGCATGCATTCTTCTAAAATAACTGTGTTCTAGTTTGTGTCACTATATTAAAATATAAAAACCAAAAACACATAAAAAAACAAAACAGAAATCCTTTTTTATTGTAACAGTACAACATTCAGTTTTGAGGTAGCTTTGAGTAGAATTCAGCTGGGAATGAAATGGAGCAATTAATCACAGAGCTTTCCTGTTTCCAGTCTCTAGAATTCTGCTACTTTCCATCTAATTTGCCCAACTCATCCGAAGCAGCATTAGCTAGGAGTTCTCTGGTCTCAAATATCACAAGCTATAAGCTATGGCTCCTTTGCTTTATCACCCAGCAATATGTTTAACAGATCCCCGGCCAGAAGTGATTTCTGAAATTATGAATCCCCCTTTCCTTTTGTAATTGCTTTCCATTTCTCCTACTTACTTTTCCTTTTCCCTTTAAATAATTTCTCTTAGCTATTTATACCATTCTATAATTTTAAATTGCTAGTACATGTCCCTCTACCTGTCAACATTTAGACAGATTTTAAAAAAGTTTTAGACTTATCTCTCAATCACAACAAATTTTTAATTTTTATTAATTTATTATTTTCTGGTGTCATTGTCTCTCAAAGGATTCTATGTGCTCTCAAAGAATCAGTGAAACTCCTAAATATTCATTTTTTATCAACGCTTTTTTTTTTTAGCACAAATCTAGAACATTGTTCCATACTATGAAGAAAATTATGCCAGCCCAAGCCACCACACAGAGGTAGGCAAGTGCCATGAGTTTCTGTATTGTAACAAAACTTCAGTTTATCTGCCATTAAAAGCATCAGCTGTTATTGAAGGTTTAACTTCTTCAAAAGCATAGTCTCCCAATCTTAAACAGTTAATTTGGCGTTACATCTCTCATAGATGAAAGATTGTCCTTCTCTAATTCCTTTCCATCAACTTATGGTTGGTTTTTTTTGTTGTCCTGCGCTGTCATCCCATATCCTTTCTTTTCTTCTTCCCTTTCTCACATTGTGAATCTAACTCTTCAGTCAGTTTTACTACTACTTTCCCTCCTTGCCCACCATGGCACATTTGCTTTGCATATAGATCTGAAAGAAAATTGTTTGCTTCAGCAGATTAGATATACATCCTTTGACTTTCAGTATTCCTTTGGATGTTTACAGGAATCTAATGTATTGTGAGGTCTTCAGGTCACACCATATAATCATAGCATAAGAATAACTGACTAAAACAGCACCCTGTCCCATCCCACTAGGTGGGTCTGGGTGAGCTGATCTTTTATCACACTCTACAGGGTTTGTGAGAGAATACACAGGCCCTCCAGAGGTTAGAAAATGAACCAACAATCAATTTAATTGTAAACTTCCCTAAGCTGTGTCAGGAGGAACAAAAGTTTTTGGAAGGTCATATTCTTATAAAAGATACGAGGTAGAGAGAGAAAAAGAAAGAAAACAAAAATAGGCTCACCAACCCATAGATGCAGCGATATTTTCTTGGTCAGCAAGTGGAAGTCTTTTCAGGTATAGTCGTTTCAGTTGCAGTCTTTACAGTCAGTGACCCCGCTGTGATCTAGGGTGACGGGATATACGTATACTGCTGCAGGACGGTTTTGCCTTTTCATAGGGCCAGGGTCTTTTGGAGCCCTCCCTCAGGTGAGGCTCATCCGCAGAGGTGTCAGGTAAACCCCAGACCCAGTTCATGCTGTGCCCTGGCAGGCACCACAATATCTGTTGCTGGCTGCGGGCAGTTTGCTGCCAGGCAGTTGATCTTCATGGCCTCAGGGCAGACAGCACAGGGAAGCATCCCCCACCTTCTTGGAACAGGATCCCTGCTCTGCCCCCAGCCGGCCGTCTGCCCAAGCGATAACGAGCTGTCAGATCCTTGTCTTGTGAGTTGAGACAAACACAAAAAGGGGCTCTTGACCATCACAGACAGTACAGAATGTTGTTATGCTTATGTTATATTTGTTGTTACCTATGTTATAGATTATAGTTTATATATATATACTTTATTATAGATAATGGTCCAGATAGTCCTGCCACTTTTGTTCTGTCCTTACTGTTTTTCAGTCATACTGATATTGACTGCAAAATTCCCAGCAACTTCAATGGGGAGGGGGGAGGGGAGGAGGGCACAGTTCATTTTTGTTAAGCTGCTTGAGCTAAAAGTGTTTGGGCAACAGTTGTATGACTACTACTAGATATTGTTAGAATAAGCTAAGAACAGTCCAGGCTATACAAAGCTTAGACAAGTCATAAGACCCCTGACAGTGAGGTCAAAAGAAAGTCTGTGGCCTTTACTAGTAATGGCAAAAGCTTATTTACTGGTCCAAAGATTCCTCATAAAAGCACTGGCCCACAACTAGAAACACATTAGTGTTGCCTGTAGATTTTACAGATCTGCTTCTTAATCTTAACTTCTGAAAATCAAGCTATTATAAACACAACAAAGTTATTTATGAGTATGAGTATGTATGGGAAGTTCTGGAAAAAAGTGTATGGACTGTGTTTGAATACCTTTGCTTTTTGCAAACATTAGAGTTGGCCCTTTTGTTGTTGTTTCATTATTAAGCAATAATAATTTACCACAATGGACTGTATATCTAAAAGTAGATAAAGTGCTGAGATAAATTTCTTTGATTTTAGCTCTATTGTGGGTTGTTCTCAGAAAGGTTAATATCCTTATCAGTCAAATATCTATGGTCCTACTGAGCAGGGTGGCAGATGGAATAAGGAAGAAACTGTGTGGACTTCCCTGCAAAAGACAGAAGTGAATCCCTGAGGGCAACGTGTTTGGGAAAACTAATTGTTCTGCAGGATCTATGGTATTTAGTTCTGTTTTACAATATGCAAGATGTAAAAATTACTACTTCAGCTAGTAAACCAACTATTTAAGAGAAACTGCCAATATATATATATAAGATTTATTAAGCAATTTTATTGGTCACTACAACAAAGACTCAGTTTAGCACATTATCTTTCTCTGTTAAAATTACCGGAACCCTGCTTTTATTGACAAAATCTATTGACAAAATCAATTTGTAAGCTAACGGCAGCTAAGCAATGTTTACTGTTATATTCTAACCAAGATTTCCAGAAGTCCAAGATGAGATCACTAAAACTACGTAGTATTTGAGTGATTTGACTTATAAAAACACTTGAATAACTATCAGATGTCAGTAGAGCTCGCAGAAAGTCAGGAATGTTAACTGAGAGCAGGATTCAGTCTTTAACATAGTTTAATTCCATTTCCTGCAGCTAATACAAATTTCCATTTTTCTCTGCTATATATTGAAAGTATTTGGGTTATCATACCTTCAAGGGTGCTAGCAGCTGCCATTTTAATCCTGTTTTTTGTCACAGTAATACTTTAACGGCTGGATTCTTGTTTTGGTTTTGTTTTGTTTCTAATATGGCTGCTGTGATTTTTTTCCTTGCTTGCATGTTAGAAGCATGGGACTACCAGGTGTAATAAATCAGCTCAGACATTTCAGAATATAATGAGGCACACTTGATAAATTATGGAAAAACTTTTTTGTTGTCTATTGCCAAGTCTTGGTCGATAGGATTGATACTAAGAAAAGTAACATTGTTGCAGGGAGTTCTCAAGGCTAAAAAACCCTATTTTACGTTCCTTAAGGTTCTGAGTTCTTTTTTCCTTTTGCTTCATAATAATTATATCTATATAACACAGAAACCCTTTTTGGAGTGTGTTTGCTCTCCCTGATTGGATTCAAATGAAAAGCTGCATTTTTCTGTGGGCTGATTTCTTTTTCCTGTCTAATCAGCAGCATGGCCTGAATCCTAATTACAGGTTAGGGACTTAATGAATCAACTTCAAGAATATTAATTTAATGCTTGAAACACCAGCAAATAGAGTAAATGTTTTATTTGGAGCTTGCTTCATGAAGTCTCCTTTTTAGTGGTTAGAATTTAAGGTTTAAGATGAGAACATGGTGAAAAACAACATTTAATCTTCAATGAGGGTGAATTAGTAGAGACTTAAAGAAATAAGGAGGTGTTTAAAAGGGGAAAATAACAGAAAGTAGCAGTAAATAAACTCGTGATTTTAAAATTAGTGATTTCACGCATTTTAGATTATTTTTACCTACAATAGTAAAATGTAAGAATATATAACACTGATAATTTTTCAGGTAAAATTCATTATTCAAGTGGGTTCAAGTTCATTTTTGTTGAACAGCTTACATCTGCAGTCTTGGTGTCCAGTGAAGGATTTGGGGTTTCTTTTAGAGTATTGTGTTACCCGTACAGATGATGGGAACAAGCTGGTGGTTTTGAACACCTCCAGGAGGAGAGTCTGTGTTTTCTTGTAGTTTGGATCTGAAACTTAGGTGCATATCTGCCTCTAGGGGCATTCAAAAGGATTCATTGGGGTAAGGGCATTAATTTGCCGTATTTGTAGCTGAGATACTAAGAAGCAAAGGTTTTCTCAGCACCTAGGAGATAAAGTTCAATCCCCAGACAACTTCTTCCCCAATGTGAATTTTCTTCCAAGTCTGTAAACACAGGCCTTTCACTCAAAAGAAAATTTCCTGTTAGTAAACAAACAAATATTTTGATGCACCTCCCTCTCTTTTTGTTCTTTCTTTTAAACGTTGGTATAGGAGCTTCATTCACTTTTGTTTGCTTGTTTCTATGGATTTTCTTGAAGAGCAGGAAGAGAAAACTTCTTTGTTTTTATGGTGGCGGATACAAACAAAAAAAAAAAAGGAAAAACAAGAGGGGAAACTTGGTACATCAGGACTTGGCTACCACCAGCTTTAGAATTTGAGCAGACACCAGCAGGATTAACTGCTAGAGCTTAGACAGAAGTTTTACAGACACTTTTTATTAAATATCTTTAGCACTTAGATCTATTTTTCCCATGGAGAACTTCTTGGTCACTATACGAAAACCTCTCTTTTATCTTTGGGTTTTGGTTGGTTGGTGTTTTTTTGTTTGTTTATTTAGTGCATAATATTGCACATAGTAGAGAGATGAGAATGTTCATTTGTACCTAGTCAAGGCAAAAGGACCAAGGAAGGTCCAGGCAGAATGATTGAAAAAAATTAAACTAAATGAATGTTTATCCTGGGTAAATTTAGGAAAGGAAATATGACTACAGAAGTCAAATATATTAATTGGTTAATGGGAGTTAACAAAGGCTCAAATTGCAGTTCTTCTCTGAAGAGAAACATCAGTCCCATGTGCTCCATGTAATTAATGGTCATCTGCCTTTCCTGTTGAAGAACAGGAAGGATTTTTCTTTTTCTTTAATGGCTTTATTTTTAAATGTCTTTTTAAAAGCACAAGGAATAAAAGACTAAAACTCTTAAAATTGTCAATCGTTGTTAAAAAATATGAAAATGTAAACATTTCTACAGCTATGTCCTTGCAGTCCCTCTGTGGAGTTTTACCCTTGAGTGGATTAAATAAACCCATTGAGGTAGGTTTCTATTCAAGTTTTTCATAAATTTCTGTCTTCTCTCCATACAATTGTCCCATCCCTCTGATGACATTTAAACCCTCAAAGTCTATTAATACCATGTAGAAGATATCTGTGAGCTGCCTTGACCTTCTAGCCAAATCAGGTAACTGTTTCCAGATAAAATGAATGCTGTCCTTCAACCTGAGTCCATAAATTTATAGGAATACTCGCAGATGGAAAGTAAGACACTTTAAGCAAAACTATGACATAATTTATTTTAACTGTATCCATCTGCATTTAATCTGTCCTACTGTCCTGAGCACCATATATATTTGCCTTTCTTCAGGTCATGCTGAATTTTTTTCTGCTTTTTTAAATTTTGTTTTTGATCACATTCTGCTTCTCTCAAAAGAGCTCTTTGTTTCTGTATCCTTGCTAGAAAAGAATATCCATGCTCCAAACTCAGTGGACCCTCCAAAATTGTTCCTTATTACATAAAATTGAAAATAACTTTTTATTACAATTGACTGAAATCAGAACATTATTCATGGTTGTCTAAGTTAGGGGAGTGAAAATGTAGGCTGGGTTAATAAATAGGTAATATGGTCCTTTTGAAAAGCATTATGACTTCAAGCATCCACAGATTCTTACACAAAACAGCTGTTGGAAATACTAACCATAAAACTATCAATGTTTACAAGATTTTTATTATACAAACCTAATGGCTCCCATGGTTTTAATGCACTGTGAAACAGTCTTTCCTATTCCCTATGAACACAAAACACATCTTCCTAAAGGGACTTTTCTTCCTACAAGCTATCAGTGCAATCAAAACTAGTGATGCATTTTATTACATTACAACGTATTGGAGAAATGTACTTTTATTATAATTTTTCATAAAGATCTCCTGCTGGCAATGTAAAAAGTAACCATCTAATAAAATTTACTACTGTGCTCTTGCAAACCCGACTAAAAAAAATGTATACTAGGCTACAGAATCTAGTTTCTGTTTCTAAACTTACCACAAAAAGAATAATATCTTAGGTCTCAACTACTGAAAACAGCTTCTGCCGTCCTGTTTCTACTTTGTGCTTCTGTTGGTTGCAGGGTGTTCTTCCTGAAAAGGGCAAATGAGATTGACAGTCTTCTATGATATGTCTTGGTATGTCTGCTACATACAGACATATGTATCTATATGTATATATCCATATGTCTGGATATACACAGTATCTGTATATTTACAAACAACATATTAATGCAACAATACATTAATGCATTATTAAAGGCATTAAAAAACTTGATGAAAATTACAACGTGGAGAGACAAAACTTTCTAAAATGTGGAAGTTTAAGAATAAAAACCAATGGGAATATCCACAAAGGGTCCTTTTAGCCTACTGACAAATATCTCCTTATATAATATCTGTTCTCAGTAGAAATAAAAGATTACTCTAGAAGATGATTATGAACTGGAAACAAATTAAGAGCATCTGATGTTATGCATACAGCGTTATTTGCTCTTACATATACAAGTAGATATGTGTAGCAAAGGAAATGGTGCTGAGGACCTCATGCTCCAAGTATGTAATTTTGTAAAGTTTTTATTTCACAGTATCTCTAGTCTGGTTTTGCAGGCTGAATGCCTGCTTAGTAGTTGGAAGGCATTAAGCACAATTCTGTAGTTCACCTTGCAGCCTGTGGTGCAGACCATGGTAAGGCAGGTTGTGCTCTGCAGCCCACGGAGGTCCATGGTGGAGCAGATATCCACCTGGACATGCCTACACTGGAGCAGGGGGATGCCCAAAGGAGGCTGTGACCCCGAGGGAAGCCCATGCTGGAGCAGGGTCCTGGCAGGAAATGTGGCCCTGTGGAGAGAGGAGCCTGCACTGGACCAGGTTTGCTGCAGGACTGGTGACCTATGGGGGACCCACACTGGAGCAGTCTTATCTTGAAGGACTGCACCCATGGAAAGGATCCACGCTGGAACAATCTGTTCCTGAAGGACTGCACCCATGGGAGGGACCCACGCTGGAGCAGTTCATGAAAAACTGCAGCCCATGGAAAGGACTCATGTTGGAGCAGTTCATGGAGGACTGTCTGCCATGGGAGAGACCCCAGACTGGAGCAGGGGAAGAGTGTGAGGAGTCCTGCCCTGAGGAGGAAGGAGTGAGAGAGTGGAGCACAAGAATCACCTCCCTTGACCTGCTGGCAGCACTGCTATTGATGCAGCCCAGCATATGGTTGGCAATAGGTTGTCTAACATTTATCATTCCTTTAGAAAAATTGAGTTCCTTCATGCTTTTCTTCCTACATTGACTATATAGAGTTTCTATTGTATGTGTGCCTGCAATCCACATATGCCATGGAAAAGTAAGTCAATTCAGCATACATCTTTCTGAACCAAAGGATTTTTTATTTGCTTTTTTTTTTTATTTGAATGCTGCAGTTTAGATCTTCAAAAGGGAACACTCTGCAACACTGGTTCAATAATATCTTTAACTCCTGCAGAGTAAGGCAGGTTGCATGTTTCAACAAGTCGGATAGAGTAGAGCAGCTCTCATGGAGAGTACATGTAGAATTTGCCAAGTGGCTAAAGACAGGGTTCAGTAACCCTACTGCTCCTTGAGGAATGCATTGCAGAAACTGATGAGCTTTTCTATAAATTTTATAGACTGCTGAGGTGAAAGTGGAGAAAAGGGATCAGCTTTTCTAATGTTCTTCATGCTGTTTTGCCACTGAGATTGCATTCGATTACTTGGTTCGCTCATTGTAAGCCAGTGGGCTGAAACATGGATGAGGTCATGGTTTGTAATAGTATATGGATCAATGCTTGCCATTTAGAATCTGGGTAAATCGGGTTAAAAGATATTACAAAGTGTGTGTCTGAGGAAAAGAGATGGCACATTTGCTCTTTTTCCTCTAATATCAGTGTACTGGATATTTTTGTTGGTTGGGTTTTGTTTTGGGTTGGTTTTTTTTTGTAATGCAATAGAAGTTGAGCTGAATAATAGTATACAATAACTCTGTTTAACATACATAAAATTAATAACATGATAATGAAGCTGTATATTTGGAATAACTAAACTTCATTAAATTGGCATAACAGACTGCATGTAAACTTCATCTTTTGTTGTGCAGGTTAAATTTTGTTTTTGCTTAGTCAGTAGAGACACTTAGATCTAACTTGTCATTCTATACCCTCACAAATTGCCATTTTAGCCACTCCAGTGGGATCAGTATTTGTTGAGATCATAGGTCTGTAGCAACAGAATGAGGTTTCATGTAGGCATATTCTTTAGGTGTGGATTCTTCATCTCCAAGAACTTGAATATTGTCATTCAGTTTGCAATGTTCTATGACTCTTGAAGTCGGCGCTGGAGCTGAGTCTCCCAGGCCTATGCTGGCATAATTTTATTGTCATTGCACTGAATTCTTAAGAGATAGACCTTCTCATACCTGAAACACATAGATTAAAACAAAAATAAACAAACACTGGACACAGTTCTTTGGTTTCTGGACTGCTCTGCTAAGAGCTGGAGTTATGTTTTCTAGCCTAATCAGGCTTGTTTATCAATCTCATGTCCTACTATCCTTATTCTAAAGACTTTCTGTCTCAGCTCACATCTTGACTTTCTTTGTGATTGTTTTTCTACACTAACAGATATTGTCTTCTCCTCTCACAAGACTATATTGTCTTTTCTTTCTTTTCCCATCCCAAAACTGTACCATATTGTCTTCCGTGACTAATATGACTGTCTCCTGCCCTGAATTTCTTCTTTCTGTATATGGTAACTTCTACTGTCTCAAACCTGCTTAATGGAGATGAATAAGAGAAAACTCGATCTCTATGATTTCCATAAATAGAACAAACATGAATTTTACAACATTATGGTCTAGATCCCTCACAGAAATGCTAACTTTCTATTCAGGTGGCAACATCAAAAACAAAACAAAACACACACACAGAACCAATCAACCAAACAACTTCAAACCAACCAAACAAACAAAAAACATCTACAACAACAAAAAAAACAACCCTCTTAACATTAATTTTATTACGTTAAAAAAACAATTGTCTTTTATACAGGTATAGTTATGTGAGTTGATTTGCTATGTGCATAATACTGGTCTATACAACCTGAAGTCCTGTTCCAGATGACTTGAAATGTCTTTTTGCTGACCATCAGTGAGTCCCTGAGGGTTACCACAAATAGACTGACCTCCTCCCTGTTAAAAGTTCCCAAAGATACTTTAGTTCCTGCCTGAGCCACAGGTTGTTCAAACTGCTTGCTTAATAGCTACATATCTGCTAATTTGTCTAATCCCCTTCTAAAGCAGTTTTGGTCCCCACAGAATCCTATTGCAAGAATGTCCACAATGAAATTATGAGTTGTGTGAAAAAGTACTGTTTCATGCTCATATTGAATACTACACTAGAATTGTGCAATGCACCATGAAGTCAATCTTCTGTGAATCTTTCTAATCATATCTATTATACTACTCATGATGCTTTAGCCATCCTTCCCTTTTCCATGCTGAAAAGAGTTCTACAATTCTGACTGTAGCTGTGATTCTGAGGGGTGTATTTCCCTCTTTTTTTTCTCTTCTAACATTTTAGTGTGTCTTCTTAAAGACCACAGGAGCAGCATGATATTTTCTGTTTCTCTTTTCAGTTTTTTAATAATGTCTTATAATCTTTGCTATTTTGGCTGCCATGCAACACTAAGCTGATGTACTTGGAGATCTGACAACATGGTAACTGTATATCACTGTATAGATCTACTTAGAATACATTTATTCAAGTACACTTCTTAACAATGAATTTTGCTCATTTTGTCACTCAGTATCATGAAATTCTTCTGAAAATCTTCATCTTCTTTAGACTTGACTATCCTGAATACAATATCCTTTGTAAGATATGTGATCATTCTATTCAATCCTTCTTCGAGGTCATTTATCAGTATATTGAACTGTGCAGGCTCTTGTGCAGATTCCCCAAAACCTCATAGCTAGTAGGTAGAACAGTGTTTCAATTTCTTTATTTGCTTTATTACAAGGGAGCTACACCTGGTGATCAAAGTCTGTTGTAGAAAAGCTTGTTTATTATTGTCCTGGGTTCAGCTACAGCAGTCATTTTTTCTCCTTCTTAGTAGCTGGTGCAGTGCTGTGGTTTTGACTTTCAGTCTGGGAACAACGCTGCTAACACCGATGTTTTTAGTTGTTGCTCAGTAATGTGTAGTCTGACCAAGGACTTTCTCAGTCTCATGCTTTGCCAGAGAGGAGGGGAAGCCAGGAGGAAGCAGAGGCAGGACACCTGACTCAAACTGGCCAAAGGGCTATTCCATACCACAGCACGTCATGCCCAGTATATAAACTGGGGGGAGTTACCCGGAAGGCCCAGATCGCTGCTCGGGTCGGGCTGGGTATCGGTCGGCGGGTGGTGAGCGGTTGTGTCCTTTTCCCTTGTTATTCCTCTTATCATTATTATTGGTAGCAGTAGTGGTTTGTATTATACCTTAGTTACTGGAGAGCTGTTATCTCAACTCGTGGGAGTTACATTCCTTCGATTCTCCTCCCCATCCCTCCGGGAGCGGGGGGGGGAAGGAAAAGAAGGGGGAGTGAGCGAGCGGCTGTGTGGTTCCAAGTTGCCGGCTGGGCTTAAACCACGACAATTATTCACAGAAAGACTTTTCATTTACTGCTGTAAATACAATCCTCTATTGTATTCACATATGCTATTACTAACCTGTTCCTCTACAGCCTTTCAGAGTGTCTAGGGAAACAAGATTACTAAAACCGTATATTTCAATGTTGTATGTTGTGAATATCATACATATCATTGTATTCTTCTGACAAGAAGATTCTCTGTTACTGTAAGTAAATATAAAATGTTGTCTCAATTCACAGAAAGCTGTCTGTAAAGCTTTCTAAGCCTACCTTGAAACTTCTGCTCCTTTAATCATTTTCATTTTAGTTACTTGATTTAGATTTAGTTATTTCCAGGTCAGATTTCTGCATGTAATATCAAAAGCAGTCATTTTCTGTCTTTATCTAGCTGTATAATAATTCATGTCTAAACAGTGTTCCCAAAACGTGGTGACAGAGATGGAAAATCTATTGATAATTTGTTATGCAATTTCATCCTGATTCCAGAGCTTCTCAGTAACATTGTCAAATATAATGGGGTTTTTTTTTTCTTTTTTTTTTTTTTTCAGTGGCCATACTATACATTTAGTAAATGCAAAAGTCTTTTTTTTT
>NW_009909630.1:58415-103100 GCF_000696875.1 Nestor notabilis
TCTTTTTTTTTTTTTTTTTTTTTTTTTTGATACTGTACATATGGGTATATATGAGTTTCCATTCTAGTTTGTGAAAGCTGTCAATATCTTTGGGGTATTCAGGAACTAGACTTAAAATGCCTCACGTTGGGGAAAATTTTAAGTAAACTGTATCAGGCTACTCTAAAGTTTGTCTTCTTTTTACTTGTTTGAAACAAATGATTAAGTTCAAACAACATTCATACATGTCTGAACTTAATTGATTGTTCCAGCACCTATTTCAGAGTCAGAATACTCAGTGGAGAAATGTACTCCTTCTATAATCTTTGTGTGAAAGTGTTCTTTTCAAATTATAAAATTGCACAAAGTGACAGTTATGCATATTTCATTCATTTCATCTATCAAACTGGTGAAAATAGGGACTTACTTCACTGGAACCAGTGGAGCCAGATCAGGTTGCTATATCTTGTCAAATGAAACAAAAGTGAAATCTTCCTTTTCACACTGCCTTAAATTTAGGTTGAAGTTAACCCTATTTGTCACAAGGAGATTGCACAAGGGTTATTCATAGCAGAAATCTACCCAGCATATCAATGGTCTATTAAGGATAAATGCTTTCAAAATGATGATATCTTTATGCAGTTTTCCCCTTAGAACCACAGTAATGAGTGGTTCTATTTACCTCCTTCAAAATTATGTACAGTAGTACATCATATCCTTGCAAACATTTATCCATTTATGTTTGAGCTGTGCAGCACCAGTCTTCTCTGGTGAGTGTGTTTCTGGTAGCATGCCAGACTACAGCACTATGTGACTATGGGAGCAAAAGTGTGCAAATCATACATTTCCCTTTTTCAAAGTAATTGAGAAAGACTAATTGAGATTATCTGAAAAACTGAGACAGAGACCTCTAAAAATAACGCATCAGTCAAAGTTTCCTTTGAGCTTCCTTTTCCTTTTCTGTTTTGTTTTTCTTATAATCCTTTTGTCAGTGCAGAACAAAATGTAGTAGTTTCCTTCAGGGTACTTTGATTATGGGAGAAAGCAAGCATGAAAAAGATTGTTACAATTTGATAAAATTCTTGTTAAACTGAGGGGTCATTTATATCATAAGCTATTATCTCTTGGCACTTGAACTTTCTCATCCTGAAACCACCTCTTGGCAGCAATGTTTATTATTAAGATGATCAAGATTGATACTAAAAATCATAGTCCCTGATTTCTGATATTAGCATTTTGGACCATTATTAAGAATGTAACAGAGAAATTACCTGAAATGATAGGAAGCTATGAATAGATATTTCAAATGGGGAGGAAAATAAGTAATACAAAAACGAAGTGGGAAGAAAAATTACATGTTGAACAAAAGAAAGCATTTATGGGCTAAGAAACTCCTATCATTTAATAGGAAATGCAAAGACAATAGTCTTTCTAATCTAAAAAGCTATGTGAGATGGAAGAATTGGAATTCCATAGATTTCTTAGTAAACATTTTACAAAATGCAGTTTTGAAACATGAAGGAAACATAAGTTACTAAATCCTGTATTTTCTCAGATTTTGCCACAAAAAGTGACTCATACTGTGTCATTTACTGTGCTGATTATTCACTATGGTCTTAATTTCAAGACTAGCTTGTAGTATTGTTCTTAGTTCAGGTTGTTCAGGAAAGTATTAGAGAACAATACAAACGTGTCAATATTCATTAATAATGCAGCTATAATCTTTGTATGTGATAGCTGATAATACATATAAGTAAATGGATATCTGTCTTTAGCTATTGATTAAATAAGATTTTTGGAGTGAACAGATACCTTTGAAGTCTCCATTGCCTTTGTTGTTTATATTTGAAGATGTGCAAGGCTATAAAGATTGCTTAGACAGATCATTCTCCAATATTTGACTTTCTTTCTATTCCACTGCTGTGACAAAGGCATTTGGTGTGCGGACAGCCGCATGAGACCACTGTCTGGATTTGAGAGCAGTGTGATACAGTACCAGATCATATCACCCAATATTTTTATTATTTTTGGGGAAAACACACTTGGTTATCATAAAAGTAGCTGCTCTATTCACACCCATTATTCATCTCAGAGAGCTGTTTCTGTCAAGCCAGACTTTAACTCTTCCACTGGCCCACTGACTACACAGATTTTTAACAATATGTTGTGAAAAACAGAAAGTACGATGAGCATTTTTCTTAGTATGATATTTTCCTACATACCCTGCTAGCCAGTCATGTTAATTTCTGCTTTTTTCAAGAAAAAAAGCACACCAAAAGCAGAGGCTATCTTCCCCTACCACCTTATATCCAAGAATCAGAAAGCTTTTCTTAAATATTAGAAGTCAGGACAAGAGAAAAAGAAGTTAACGAGAAGAAAAATTTTCATGAAAACTTGAATGTGAAGACATGGAGAGTGAAGTATATGAGGGAAGTGAGGCAGAAAGGGAGAAGGTGGGAGAAGGGTGGAGGGAAACAAAAGTGGAATTTCAAATGGGAAAGGGATTGAAAAATAGCCAGAGGTGGGAGGGAGATTATGAAGAGAAAACATGGAAGTAAGAAACTATGATAAGCGGGTATGAGGAATACTGTAGGAAGCTGTAGATAGGCTATAATTTGTTTTCTTAAATCAAGATTGAGTGCTATTATGCAAGACAGTAAAGAAAAAGACTTTTTTTCCCACCTATTGGCAAGAACAGTGATTAATATTCTGTGCTCAGTGTGAAGCTCTGCTTTTCCTCATGATCTCTGTTTAAAGTTTATAAATTCCTTTGGAAATATCAGACCTCTTCAACGTCATGTCATTCACAACCTGGATGTTGGAAATTGAAGTTAAAAAATCAAGGGATTCAACATTTTAAGTAAAAGGGTTTAGGGGGTTATCGTACTATTTCAACTTTAGTTTAAAACAGTAGACAGCTATATATATAGATTATTATCACAGAAACAGTCAATATTTAGAAGATGGATTTTTGAAATGGAGTTACGTGTAGGTTAGGGAGTTTCTACTAGATAACAATAACTTTCTTACAGTTTCTTTGTACAAAAAAATATTCTATATTAAGAGCCTAACCCTCCTTTAAGGTATGTGCCTCATTAGGAGTTATTCTTAATAAGGAGTTGCAGATAGGTAAAATCAATACAAATAAAAGATAAAATTGAAATTTTACTATCCAGTTTGAGATCTGTATTCAGAAAAATATTTGTGCAAATAAGTAAGCACATGGAAAGGTCCACTAATTTTGTATTTACAGAAATGATAAATTATTCCAGGGATAACCTTGTAAAACTAAATCCATGGGTATTTTTAGGGTTATAAGTGCAGTCCTAGTTTTGTAAGTGCAAAAAACTTCCTTGATTATCACATTTTACCTATATCAGGGCTATATTCTGAGGTAGATTGAAAATTGGCTGAATGGCCAGGCCCAGTGAGTGGTGATCAGTGGCACAGTCTAATTGGACACCAGTGACTAGCAGTGTACCCCAGGGGTTAATAATGGGGCACAATATACCAGCAGCAAATTGACAACATCAAACTGGCAGGAGTGGCTGACATGCTAGAGGTTTGTGCTGCTGTCCAGAAGGACTTTGGCAGGCTGGAGAAAGGGGCTTATAGGAACCCCATGAAGGTCAACAAGGGGAAGCACAGAGTCCTGCACCTAGGGATGAACCCCATGCGCCAGATGGAAAACAGCTTGATAAAAGAGACTGTGGGGGTCCTGGCGGAAGGGAGGCAACCATGTGTTCTTCCTGCAAAGAAGGCTAGTGTTATCCTGGGCTTCATTAGACAAACTACTGCTAGCAGGTTGAGGGAGGTGAATCTTTCCTCTCTCCTCAGCACTGGTGGGGCCACAACTGGAGTGCTGTGTCCAGTGCTGAGCTCCTCAGTCAAGAGACACAAGGACGTATTGGAAAGAGTCCAGCAAAAGGCCACAAAGATGATTAAAACACTGGAACATGTCTCCTGTGAGGGGAAGCTCAAAGAGCTGGGACTGCTTAGCCTGGAGAAGGATGAGAGGGGATCTCATCAATGTATACAAATACCCAAAGGGAGACTACAAAGAGGATGGAGTCAGGCTGTTATCAGCAGTGCCTGTTGACAGGACCAGAGGCAATGGACACAACCCGAGACACAGGAGGTTCCCCCTGATTGTCAGGGAATACTTTTTCTGTACTGTGAGGGTGACCAAGCACTGACACACATATTGCCCAGAGCGGCTGTGGAATGTCTCTCCTTGGAGATACTCAAAAGCCATCTGGACACATTTCAGGGGAGCTAACTCTAGGTGGCGCTGCTTTAGGTGGAGGGTTGGACAGCATGACCTCTAGAGGTTCTTTCCAACCTCAACCAATTTGTGATTCTGTGAATTTGGCCTGTTTCAGAAAGTAGGAATGATGAATTAATATTAAAGAAATTTCAATGGGAAACAACATTTCCATGCAGCAGAATTTCTCAGATAATCCAGTTTTGAAAAAATGTTGTTAGTTGGGGATAGAAGACTGGATACTGCATTTAATAATTTTTATTATTGCATTGTCTTTTTTAGGTCTTAATATGAAGGGACAACATTTCAATCCAAATATAATACCTTGGGTTACAGCTATACTTTACAAATGGCTTATACTTTTTTTTTTTTTTAAAGTTAGCACCACAATTAAAATAGGCCTGCAGATGTAACCAAATCTAATTGGTAATCATAATGGTAGAGGAACTCAGAGTTAGGTTTTTCACCCTAAGACATATGTCCTGGTTTTCTGATTGAAGAAGACTCAGACTAGTCAGAAAGAATTAAATGAACTGTTATTTCCTTGCTTACCAGATTCACAAACCTCTCCTCACTGAAAAAAAAACCCCATATATCAGTATTTCATATCTATAGCAGCCTGCAGCATTCAAATTTGTTCTAAACTGTGAGGCTATATTTCCAGTATATACTTGCATTTTATAAGCAGACACTAATAAAGGAAAAATACACACATATAATTCTCAACTGTTCTTAAATTACTTACTGTTTCATTCATTAAAATGTTAAATGAGAATACAGTAAGGAAATAAAATTTTTCATTTATTGAAATAATAAGTACCGAAAGAAAGCTATTGTGGTTGAAACAGAATTGCAGGATTGGAGGAATGACTCATAAGCTTCATGGTATTCCCTTCCCCTTCCCCCCACTATGTTCTCTTTCTAGCACTGATTTAATATACAGAGTTCTGAATGTGGACTTCGGAAGTCTGGCAAAATCATAATTCTTTTGAAATCAGAAGATTTTTCTCTGAAGCTTGTATGTCTCTTCTGTGCTACATGCCCTTAGGAAAGTTGAGGTTGATTAGAATTTGCTGAAGACGAATATATACACACATATTTAAGAAGGCATTGGATCTGTATGTAGTGGAAAGTTTTAATACACTTTTATTACCAGTTTTATCATTTTGGAGAATCACACCTAAAACATAGATGATTTTTCTGGTTTGATACAACTAAACTGTTCTTATTCTGCATCTTAAAAAGTGGGGTTTATATTTTCATGGAGATGAATGATAATACCTGAGTGTACCATTTTATTCTTGAAGCGTGCTTCTGCAGAATATGATGTCCAGACACACGCAAGATAGCATAGTGCACCATAGCAATTATTTTAGGCTACTTTTTATCCCGACAGAAAGGGATTCTGCCAAGGATGACCTGTTTTATCATAAACCAGCTTGGAAAAGTCAGCACATGTATCCATTTCCTGTGTATGCTTTGCAGAGCCAGGATGAAAGCCACCACATTTCAATGTCTCATGAATTTGTATTCTTCCCACTTTTTAGAAATTCACAGAGCTACTCTGGTTTCAACCTGTGTGAAAGAGTTCTCTCATCTGTTTATTTTGTTTGTTACAGGAGAGTGAATCAAAATAGCTTGCTTTGTATATCTATACCACCTCAGTGTCCCAGCACCACTACCTAGCACACATTAATAATCCTTGAGTAATCCTGTGAAATAAAGAACAAAAGCACAAATGCAGAGATAGTGATTCTGAAAAGATTCCTGTGGTGGAGCATGGGTGGGCATTACAAACTATTACCTTTATTACCGTTCCTCCTTCAGCCTCAGAAGTCAATATGCGATTTATAGTGGCTTAACTATAATTAGCAAGTAACCTTGCCACTATAAGCTTTTACTTCCCTCACAGAGCAAAAGCTATGTTCTATGCACTTTATCTGTTTGATGTATATCTTTAATGGAGAAATTATTGCAAGCTATTAAGCAGCATATTGCCCAGTGCCCAGCTCTACTGTAAGTACTCTCCCTTGCCAACATAGCCAGCCCTTGTGTAGCAGCATCAGTCCACAGTACTTAAATGTGTCCCATCCCTACAGAATGAGTAGGAAGCATTTGCTTATATGTGATGAAGCTGTTATTTTTAGTCTGCAGTTGCATGACATGTAAAGATCAATGGAATATGATGGACCACCATATAAAGTCAATGAAGAAAAGAATGAACAACAGAAATAAGCTTGCTTTAATTATGTAGGGATTCATAAATCAATAAAATCTCTGAAAGATATAATAACATCTTTTTCTCTCAGCCTGCTTCCACATTTTTTCTTATCTCGCACAATACAATTAAGAAAAGAAACTTACACAAAATAGAAAATTACATCAGTTTCAGTGGTATTTCAGAAAAGCTTCTTAGAAAGAATAGGAATATAGCTAAATAATCAAAAAAAAGTGCTATAACATACCACATATAATTAGAATTGCTGAGCAGAATGACTTCGTACTAATTTGAAAAATAAATAGCTGTTTATTTCTATGCTACTGTTCCAGCTGCTTTAAACAATTTTGCGATAATGGATTATTAATTATATAGTTCTTGCATGTCAGTTGAAATGAAGGAAATGTTCACATTTCTAAATAATTTGTGTATAAAAGTGGTTATGCAAAACACAGTTCTTTAGAACTGGAAATCCCAGTCATCTAATGCAATCCAGTGAAAAAGAGAATTACAGATAGGCAGATCTTCAGTAAGATGTAGACTGCAATTCACCCTTCATGATATTATAAATCAACAACCTCTTCTCATAGTTTTTATAACTATGTTATCTTTAAGTATTTCCTTCACCCAGGAAGGTGTTCCATTAACCCATTGTTTTTAATTGGAGCAAACTAAACCACGAAAGTAAATGAGACTTTATTTCACGTTCTTGCAGGGCACCAGTTGCTTCTGCCATAATCCACAATCTCTTTCTAAAGTTCTAACCTAATAAAATAACTAAAAAAATATATTCAAATATGTTGAGTCTGCCCAAGTGCTCTGTACTTCACATTCAGAAGAAACTTACGTGTTATTACCAAAACTTTTTTGGAGTGACAGGGAGGAGAAAGAATAACTTGAGTCAGGGATAACAGGCAGAATATTTTATCATGAGTGGCAAGTTTTTCCAAAAATATAAGCCACTGATAGCTAAAATATGAGAGATTTTAATGAGAAGCATTAGGTGACCTTAATATAAATGTCATTACCACTTAGTTGTTAGAAGTAAAGCTGAAGCAATAGTGAATTGTCAAAATTCATTTGAGTCTGGAAACTAATTTCAAGTAGAACTTGTTTGAGATTCTTTTGGGATCACTTTCCATGAACAGTTAATCTTAAGTAGTCAAAATACATGAATGTAGGACCTAATTCTCGCCTCATTTACTTCAGTATTCATCCTTGTGATCTACCTAGCTTCATGCAAAATCTTCTGAGTTTAACACAAAAGCAACAGAAAGGAAAATCAAACTCTGAACTGAAACCGTGTGTATGGATGTTAAGCATTTGCTTATATTATTTGTGAACTTTTTTTTTCTAATATTATATTAATTCATATTATTGGGATCTTTTCAAAGAATTCACCAGAAAATATAAATGGGAATATTTTTTTTAATTACTTATTATGTAGGCAGAAAGCAGAAGTTTAAATGAATAATTTAGCATGACTCTTTCTCATTCTAACAGATCATCTACTTTTTATGTTTCCCAACTGTTTCACGTACAAGGGTCATCTGATTCTTCATTACTGTCCAGCTCTGTGACCTTCCAGCTGCTGCTGCTCTGGGCAAAGTTTGACTTCCTTACTACTACACTGTCTTTCCTTAGACACAAATTTTCTTTCATTGAAGGTGGTGAGTGAATGAGAAGCTATGTTTTAGCTTATCAGACTTATTTCACATTGCCTAACCTAAAACATAAGCCAGAAGAGGAAATAAAATGATCTGTACCTGAAAAGCCTGTAGGCTGAAGAAATCATTATGTCATTCAGGTATACAACTAAAAAAAACCCCAAACCCAAAATCATATAATGCCATCATCTCTAAATCTGATAGCTCTTTAATTTTCTCTGAAATGTCATTTATGAGGTAGTTTTCATCATTTCATGAGGAAGGAATCCATAAAAAATATTGGCACAACTCTTCACGATCTTGCACAACTCTGTAGCTTCATAAACAGGTTTAATGACAGATATTATTTAGGGTAAGGGAGCAGCCTGCTGAATGACTGTCTGAGGCTCAAATGTAATTTGGCACTCAAGAAAGCAATACATAGATAAGCCAAAAATATCAAGGAAAGCAATATGCTGTGTTGCAGCTTGACACTCAAGAGTAGATGAGTTATGGTGTTAAACCGCCTTTAAGGAAAGAACAGACATTTTTCCTAGTCCACAAGAACTTCACAAGCCATCTGAGAGGGAGAACAATGCTAGTGATAAGTTCAAAGCAGAGTCAATGCATAAACTACATTTGACCAAGAGTAGACATTCACATGATTAATTTTCCACTGTAGCAGGCAGCATATGTATGTCATTTATGTAGAAAATCCATTCAGAGTACAAATGTGCCACAAAAAATGTAGATGAGGTCAATAACTATGAGAAAACTTCCCTGCAGTAAGCTTTTAATTGTCATAGGTAAGCAATGCCTCTGGAGTACAGATACTATGCTCTAAAACACTTCAAGGTGCACCAAGGACTGACATGGTATCTGGTATCAATATTAAGATGAGAAACTATACAGGTTTGCCTTGCCTCATGTCATGATGTACCATCTAATAAAACTTTCACGTGTTCTGTAAAAAAAAATCTCCCCCCCCAAAACCTTGTAATACTTTCTGGCTGTTTTCTGCTCAAGATGATATTTATCAGCGAAAGCACTGAATAGACAAACACTTAAGAACTCTCTGTGAAGCTGTATGGTAAGCAAAGAATTAAGTTTCATTCTGAGGCTGAGACACTTTGAGGTCTCAAGTGTGAAAATAAATTGTTCCCAAAGTTTCTGCACAGACTGAGAAAACTAAAAAAAAAGTCCAAAATCACCATGCTCAAAATTTCAGCCCAGGTTTTTTAGTACTAAGCAAAGTAGTCTACAACCACGGATACCAGCTTATCTTTGTTATGGCTTGACATTTATTGTCACAAGTTCATATTTGTGTTAGGAGGTATTTGGTAGAGTCTTTCATGTCCTTTGTTGCATCCATCTCACAGGAGATGCACTGGCAAGATACTATTTCCCTGAAACAAGAGATTGAAAGATGACTAAAGAGAGACATATGTACACGCAAGCAATAGTAGCTTCATCACTATACTCATGCTGAAATATGATGAACACTGAATGCCTCAGCCTGCCAGGCTGGAGGTTTGTCTTTCTCAACAAGGTGTATCCTGTGCACTGGGAACACCACCACCAAATTTTCCTGCAGTTGCAGATGTGTCTTCTGATCTTGTGTGTATATAGGTTGAAACAATCAAAGATTGTTCAGTATCAGTGCATCACCAAATGTCAGGCCCATTTCACAAGTGTTTTGGTGGCCAGGCATATTGTCTCATCTCAGCTTTCTTAGTGCTAGAAAACCACAGTATCTCAGAGCAATTTTGTGCCATGAACACTTCATGCTATTAGCTTTCCTTTATGCTGTCAAAGTATATGAAATTACAACTTTCATCCAACTCCATATTGTCTGCTTACTGTTTTTATTTTCAGAGAAGGTCAAGCTTCAAGATCTTTTTGAGAGCATTGCTATGAATCATAGGGAGCCCATGTGACTGTACTGATAACAAGCCACATCTTGAGCTGTTCAAAAAGTTTTAGTTTGCTGTGTTTGCATTTTACTATTGCTTTATCTCTGTCACATCAAGAATAAGTAAGAGTAGCAAGAACAAGTACAGGTCGGTTGTGATTTATTATGCTGCAGTTCTTATAAATGTTGTCTGCCCAACTGATTTGCTTACTAACAAGTGTCTCCATGCTTTGGTTCAGGGAAGCCCATTAGAGGTTATACAGTACATCCTTGAAAGCTTCACTCTTCAGGAAAAGAATGATTATTTGGAACAGTGAAAGAAAATTGATGACAGACGTCTTGAGGCAAGGATATCTTCTGAGCTCTAAGTATCGCTCACCAATGTACATGCTCATGCCTAGTCATGAGGAGTCTTCTCCTTACCTGAGATAAAATGTTGTAAATTATTCATCAGGAATCAAGCAGAACTGAATGACTATTCAGACAGTGCCTTCTGGCCCTGTATTTGCACTGACTGCTTCACTTCATTTAGTCACAAGTGGTCATGAGGTGAAACCACTCTGGCGCTGACTTCTAGACCCATTTCTGTCTTGTTCTTATTTTTGTACTCCAAATTTCAATTCAGCTCCTCAAAATTAGGATACATATGTTAATACTATCTAGAGTAATCTTCCAATCCAAGCATGTAAAGATTTTGTCTTGCCCTGTTCCAGAATATGTTAACTTCATCAAACTGGCATGGTGAAAGCTAAAGACAGATTTCACGAGACCTGCAAAAGGAATTTTATGTAAACACTAAAAATGTTAATTCCAGCTCTGTACCTGTCTCAGTTCTCTCACTTAATTTTAAAGATTCACTCCAAGACTGCCCAATCTATCTCCAGCATTCAGAAGAACAGTTTAGTAGTAAATCAATATTTTAGAAGTGGAAGGGAAAAAGAGAGAAAGTTGCCTTTGAATAATCAGAAAGCACAATACCATGAGCGGCTGGCCAAAACAGAAATGGCTTATTACTAACTGTTATGCTTTAGTGTGTAAAACAGTCCCTACACAAAACTGTGTTCAGTGGCAGAGGCAGAGTTACAGTTCCAAATGCTTCTATAAATCAACTAAATCCCATGAATTGTAGGAACATAAATGCGAAAGCTGACATGAATTACTGTCTAACAGGGATATTGAATCCTTAAATGAACTGTACACTCACATTTTTAATGGCAGAAAGCTGAAGTCAGGCATAATAAAAATAATTGAAATGAGGTTTTGAATACATTAATCTAGATGAGAAGAGCTTTAAAGAACAAGTGAAGCAGAAAATGCAGGCAAAATGTATATGGCATTTACTTGTAGATATCATTTGCTTCTGATATTATCAGTTGCCATTAGTAAAATGTGAAAAAGTAGAAGAGAAAACCTTTTAAAATGTGTTTTATTACAATGGAAATTAAGGAAAAAAGCATGAAAGTACTGCCTTATATCAGTGACTGGCGATAACTGCATTCTGTCACAAGCTGAGTCATTCCTTAGGGGAATAGGTGGGGGAAAGAAATGAAAGAAGCAAATGGTAAAGGGCGCACTGGCAAACAACTAGACTGTCTGGAAGATAACTACAAGGCAGCTATGTACAAGAGACTACAATGAAAACGTAGATCAGTCTGATCTATTCCATAGAAAGGATTACTGAGGAGTTTCTTAGTTCAGAATCTCTAGAATTAACAGAGATCCTTTCTGGACCACTACTGTCTGCAGCAGTAAAACCACTTATGGCCACACAGAAAGCAGATAACTGATGATAACATTCAAGACCAGAAAGATCATCAAATGCACCAAGAACCATTGCTGGATTTCAGGAGTAGACTTCAGCAACTACGTTTAAAAAATCTCTTTTTAGACATTCAGACATGCTTTAGATTCACCCCTACTTCTTTTCTATAGCCTGAGTCCATATTATATTTTCAAAGCAGTTCAGTTCTTTGCAGGCTCAGTGAAGAAGCTGTTGAGAAGCCAAGTTAAAGCAAAAGGACACACTAAATAGTGCTCAGAAGAGGCCTGTGTGCATATACATGTATATATATGTTTCTCTTTCCTAAATTTGCCCTGCCCAGAAGACACTATCAAGGGTAAGATTTGCCTTCTAAATTCATACATTTAATCTTTCATTTTAACTTTATGAATAGCTTAAACCCTCAGCTGCTCTTAGTGTCTGATCTTCAAATAGCTGGTAGCTACATTATAAGAAAAACAGAATGTCAATATGTGTATTTCGTAGGAGCATTCAGGCCAGACACATGTTTTCTAATTTAAGGCCAGCATGCTCTTAAAATAGAAATCTCCTCAAACTCTGCCAGATATGAATAAGTGAATTGTTCAGATCACTTGTTTCTAGGGTGACCTGAGCAAGCCAGGTATTTTAAGAATGACAAGGAGGAAACAAAACCTGTACCTCTAAAGTTCTCTATGATTCTACAGCACTGTATGCCAAGATTCTAGAGCTTAAAATTGGAGTTTTAATGAATTTATGATAATTTGTAGGGTTTATGAAAAAAAATATCCATCTACACATAATAATATGATCAGCAGAGAAGTTAGCCTCAGAGTAGAAATATGAGGCAAGCTTAGAAATGAGAGCAGAAGTCAGGTCATCTGCTGTCACCCTGATAACATGGGAGAAAAAGCTGGGAACAGTCAGAGAAACAGAAGAAACTAGGGACTAAAGCCACTTGTCTGAAGCATTAATAAGATGTGAAACAAGTGGGGTAGCTGCTGCTCCTATAAGCAACTAAAGTGAGCCTGTCACTCTTTGTATATTATAGGAGCAACATCGAAAATGAAAAATATTTTTTTTTAATATATATTACTAGAACACATTTGTGTATTATTTTAGAAATAGTGGTGTTAAGCTAGTATAGCAACAAAGCATAAGAAGTGAATTTTAAAGGGAGATATAATCTCTCCTATTGAATCAACTGGAAAAAGAGTAAATAAAGGATTTAACACATGGGGTTTTCATAAAAGGTCTGCAAGCCCAAAAGCTATCTGCTTTTCCCTGTTTTATCAGCTGTTTTAATAGAAAATGCTACCTGCCTTTCCCGACAGACTTGATCTTCATAGTGTTCTTGCCTGAACATCCTTGAATACATACTTTTGAGAATTTTCTTGTCATCAGTTCTTCACAATACATGATTGTGTGTTATAAAGAATATAAACAAAGATTTCTGGGTGATGGGCATTCAAAACCCTTTTTTTTTTTACAAGGTCTAATCTGATTTGTAGTCTATAACTTTGCTCTTGATGCACTTGAGACTTTTTTTTTTAAATCAAAGAATTTCAGAGTGCACATCAAAGTACAGCTCTCAAGCTCAGTGTATAGCTGTTACCACTAGCTGCGTAAATTATCGTTTGATATTCCGACCTCTAACAAGTTTTGAAGCAATGCTGGACAGAGGGACAGAAGATTAAACACTGATGATAATTAACCCAGCTTCATAACCAAGTTTTCCAGTTTATGTTTATATGTATGCATCTGAACAACAGCTTTAAAGCAGAGAACCATCTAGTTTCCTGCAAGGATTACCTTAGTCAATATCTACCCATTTCTCTCAATTATCAGCTGCATTATATTGTGGAAAAAGAACATTTTAAGACTTTTCTAGTTTTTAGTCTGTATCTCTTCCCAGTTGAGCTAGACATTCATGTGTACATTGAAACATTTAGTTGAAAGATATGTTGAAGTGTTCTGAATTATTATGGCAAATTTACTGTTTCGAAAAAGAACTGAAACCCAGAAAAGCCAGTGAAAACCTTTTGGTACTTCTACTTGGGCAATTACTGCCATAAGCAAAGACAGATATATTTGTTTCTGTCTTGAGTGGCTGCTTGGAAATCTGTTTCTGTTTTTACTCACGTATTTATAGATCTTTAGCTAAGTCGTTACTCTGAGTTTCCATAGTGATAACTGAAATATGTATTAACACCAAACCTCAAAGCATATTTACTGTTGGCAATGCTTCATAAATCACTTTTTTCAAGAGCAGCTTCTCAAAACATATTTGCTCAGTTCAGTTCCCCACTTGATTTGTGATACATAATTTTGATATAGCTGTATTTATCTAGAAGAGATATTTTTCCCTCTGCAAGATTCAGTGCATAGATATTATTTCTCTTTTTTATCTGTACTATCAAATGGTCTGAAGAGATGAAGCTTTTGATTTCAGAATGTTATCTTTGAAATAAAATCAGACTTTTAAATTGGCTTTTCTTTCAATTAAACTTTCCTTAATGAAGCACCAGTAATAGACAGTACAAAATATTGCAGATAGCTTATCTGTATTCATAATCATGAACTTTTAAACAAGGAACATGTTTCTCTGGTTACCATCAGATTAGAAAAGAATCACCCATTAATAAGATCTTGCTATTTAATCAGAAAATCTGAACTGCGGCTTTTCAGGTACATCCAAAACATCACTTTCTGAAAAAAAATCTAACCCAGAATTTTCCCAAACGTTCTGCTCATGCTTCCCAATACACTTATCTGAATATTATCCTAGTCTGCTCTGACCTGTATTTATGCCATAGAAAAAAGAGGCAACATTAACTCTAAATTATTTTTTACTACCTTGCACCAAAATGAAGGTTTGGGGGGTTTTATTCTTTGTTTGAAAGTCAAATATACTGATACACAGAGAGAATTTTTTTCAGGAAATATCTGAAGAAATGACTAAAAAAATTCCTCTTTATTTCTGGTAATTTATTCTATGAAGGCAGCTGAATTCAAGATTACTGGCTGAAAACCTTTCATTGTTTATTCCAAACATACTTGGTCCAGATTCTGTTCTGTACTAAAGAGAACTGTCATACATAGCAATGCAAGGTGACAAGTAATAACCAAACAAGTCTAGACAGGAACTTGAGCCTGAATTAATGAAAGTGCCTATGCGGCCCCTATTTTAACCTGTTTGCAAGCAGAAATGTGCTTTAATCTCTAATTTGCCTGCTAGGTCTCCTGTTCACTTAAAGAGGGGGGTGCTTTCATTTGACAAATTGAATTCTTTATTCAGGTGTTTTGGAAATCTGACTTTAATAGAAGGTAGTCTCTCATTAATTGTAGCTGTCTGTTGTGTGCCATAATCCTGTCCCCCCTTCTTATCCTCTACAGTCATCACCTGTATGTTCACATGGCAACAACTACAAGCACAAAACATCACTCTCCAATTGGTATCTCGTCAGACCCATATCTCCAGGTTCCAACTGCTGAGCATCCTTTTTCATTATCCTTACCTTAAATAACATTTTGTGTTAGCTTAGCCTTTCACAGCTCTTAGCAGTTCAAATGTCTGGGTTCTAAATCGTGTTTTTCTCTCCAATGTTGTGTAATAGTGGAGGCTCCTGTGCAAGGAGAGTGCCCTCTGCAGTCGTGTCTCATATCTTGTGCAGCACTGGTCAGTAAACCCAACTAGGACTAAATGAGAAAATTTATAACTGCCTCTCTTGTTCCATGCTATCATACTAGCTGTCAGGCCCTGAAGCTGAGAGGCTTTGGCTCCAGTGCTGTATTTTAAGCTCAGGCCATCACCTTTGATCTTCAGCTTTCCTATGCTGTTGATACGCCTCTGCCTGGTATGTACCTTGCTGATACTGACCCTGAACTGGTGCAAATAGGATGAAAACAAATTCCAGACTCTTCAAAGTGCTTTCACAGTTTAGACATAGCCAGAAGAAGCTGAGCAAACCTGGTCCTAATAGTTTCTTTTGTCTGTGTGAGGCAGTGACTCCTACATCTCTCTCCTAGGTCAGTACAAGGCAGGAGCATGTGGTAGCTGCTGCACGCCAAAGATTTCAGGATCTGCCCCTGATCCTGCTGAGCTGGTCATGTCCTGTGCCTGGTGTGTGCCTAGGAGTCATTGACTCCCAGGGATGCTAAAGCAAGCACACTGAACCCTCACAGTTACCTTTGAGATGTGTGCTGAAGCAGAAAGATAAATGTTTGTAGTCTAACAAAGATTAGCGCTATCTCAGTGCTTTTCAACCATAATTGTTCAGGGTATCACAATTACTGAGTGAAGCACGTTGCATGAGATTTCATTTAATCATGATTTACTTCAGTCTAACCCACTCTGTGACCCTGTGGAGATCAATTCTTAGTACCGAAAATATACTCGAATGTATTCACACACAAGCAATTGCTAAGGGGCAATATGTTCCTGTACATTAGCTATTCTCCAGCAACTGCCTGCTTGTAAACTTTTGTTTTCATTGAAACTATATGGTGGCTTGTTATTTTCTCATTAAGTGGAAAGCTACTTCAGCTTATTTTCAGATTGCCATAGGATTGTACATTTATTGCTACCAGCCTGCAGTAACATGCTAGTTAGTATCTTCCTACTGTGCCTTCAGTCTTCATAAATATTTTGATCTTCAAAACAAATAATCTAATAATATAGAGACCTCTTTCTTGAAAGAAAAGGTGGACTATCTCCTTTTTTTTTTTTAATTCTTAAAAATAAAGCTTTCCAGAGTTCTTTCTCTGTGCTTCCTCAGAAGCAGTGGGCATAAGATCTACAGGTATCAGGGAAATAAGAGCTCTCTTTATGGTTTGAAGCAGACAGGGTATTAGTATACTAGAAAATGTTGTGCACAAAATCAAGAGTGTACTGGATCTGGCTGGGATGGAGTTAACATTCTTCATATAAGCCTATATAGTGCTGTGGTTTGGATTTGTAGCTAAAATAGTGTTGTTAATACACCAGTGTTTTAGCTTTTGCCAAGTAGTCATTGCACAGAGTCAATGTTTTCTCTGGTTCTCATTCTGCCACACCACTAAGGAGGCTGGGGGTGGTCAAGAGAAAGACAGGGACGCAGCCAGGCGAGACAACCCAAACTGACCAAAGGGATATTCCACATCACATAGCATCATGTACAGCCATAAAAAATAGTAGTTTGGTCTTTCCAAACTAGCCATTGCTTAAAAACATGTTTGTCATTGGTCTGCTTGTGCAAGGTGATGAGTGATTGCTTTTGCATCACTTGTTTTGGGTTTCACCTGTTTGTTTGTTGGTGGGTGGTTTGGTTTTGGTTGATTTTTGTTTGATTGGTTGGTTAGGTTTTTTGTTTGTTTTGTTATTGGAAGGTATTTTTCCCTCTTTCCTTCACTTACAGTTTATCATAACCCACAAGTTTTCCTGCTTTTGCTCTTCTGGTTTTCTACCCTAACCCACTGGGAAAGGTGTAAGAAAGTGTCTGGGGGGGTGCTCCACTGTTAGCTGGGGTCAACCTACCACAAAGGAACAGTGGCAATGGTTTTTTAAGCTAACAGAAGCACTGTTACTTTTTTCCTATAAATGGGTTCAATGGTAAGGAGGTAACATCAGAACATGGAAAGCTCATCACTCTCTCTCCTTTCTACTAAGACTCTCCTTTCTACTAAGAAAAGACAGATTACAGAGAGAAGATATAACAATCGCTCCTATTCCCCACAATATTTTTGCCTTATTTAAATTGTTTTTTTCAAAACTTTCCTGTCACCAAATAAAGGAACAACCCAATTTTATTTCTTGTTTCACACCATCTTCTTAGTCTGCAGGTTCAGAAGAGTCAGGCTATTTAGTCTAAGTCAGAGCATGAACACATAAATTCCTCAATGATTCTAAGGTATGTCCCTGTAAATGACATAAAAGAAAGGATTTCTGCTGGAAATACTTTATTTCAAACAGAGGCAGTTTGGCCCAAATGCTTTGCTGAAGTAAAAAGGAGAGAACCGATTCAAATTAAAGGGCATAGACTAAACTTGACTAAACTAGACTAGAATAGAATAGTTCCAAGGTGGAAGATACCTACAACAGTCATCTAGTCCAACTGCCTAACCACTTCAGGGATGACCAAAGTTAAAGTATGTTGTTAAGGGCATTGTCCAAATGACTCTTAAACTCTGACAGGCTTGGGGCATCCATCATCTCTGTAGGAAGCCTGTTCCACTGTTCTACTATCCTCTTGGTAAAAAAATGCTTCCCAAGGTCCAGTATGAACCTATTTTGACAAAGCTTTGAGCCATTCCCACATGTCCTATCACTGGATCCCAGGAAGAAACACCTCCCTCTCCACTTCCCCTCCTCAGGAAGCTGTAGAAAGCAATGAGGTCACACCTCAGTCTCCTTTTTCATAAACTAGACAAACCCAAAGTCCTTAGCTTCTCCTCACAGGACATTCCTTCCAGCCCTTTCACCAGCTTTGTGCCCTCCTCTGGATGTACTCACATCCTTCTTAAATTGTGGGATACTGCACACAGTACTCAATGTGGGCCTGCACCCATGCTGATTACAGAGGGATAAACAGCTCTTTTGAGTGGCTGGTTATGCTTTTTGATTCACTCCATGGTGTAGTTGTCTTCTTGGCTTTCAGGGCACACACTGCTGACTCCTACTCAGCCTGCTGCTGACCAGCACCCCTAGATCCCTTTCTGCAAGGCTGCTTTCCAGCCATTCTTCTCACCATTTATACTTATGTCCAGAATTACTCCAGTGCAGAATCCAGATTTGGTTCTGTTGTAAGCATCAATCTTGGAGACAGGTGTTGATGTCCTGAGCTCACCGGTTTAATGCAGTGTCCCTCCTCTCTTCCATACTATAAGGACTGATGAAAATGATACCAACTTCAACCTTTTAGCATTCTTCCCAGAGCTCTGGAATCTCTTTTGGCTAACCTTGGGCTTCTTGTTGCAACATTTTTGGTACCCATGGAAAGAGCAGGAATAAAAAAGGCTCTACTAACCTTGTCAGTTTTATGGTGACGTTGTTACTCAGTTATGTTTTATAACAGTTTTGTCATGCATTGGCACCCAAAATTATTTTCCTTTGGATGTGTAGACTAAATTCAGGACAAGCTTCAGCAGGTAAATAATGATCCAGCTTCAATGATTTCAAAAAGCAGTTATAATTGATAAACAAACAATTGACCTTTATTTAAGCAAATTATCAGGACTCTAAATCTACGTTTTTTCACTTACAGTTCCATTATAATGTACACACATATGTGTGTGTGTGTCTGTGTGTATGGGATAAGATTGGGGATTACCCCTGAACAATAAGGCATTTTCGCAAGTTATGTTTATGTGGGTATCATTTGTTTAAGGAAAGTTTATTAAATTTATGTAAGTTTATTTAAATCCAAAGGAAGTAGCAAGGTAATTTCCAGATACATGTCAGAACACATATGCTTCAGAGCTACAAACTGTTGTTTCCATACGCCTGCCCCATGTCTGCATAAGATTTTCTATTAGTAGCTTTTAAAATTATTCAGGGAATCAGTAGTAGCCATTATGTATTATTAAAATAACATCACCAAACTATAACTAGAGGCATAATCTACATTATTTTTTGAGGATCAAGCTGAAAATATATGTGTCAAATTAATGACAGAAGTCCCAGCAGCAATTTCTTCTCATGATATTTCAATACAGTAACTTGGAATGATGGAGAGTTTTATAATTAATGGCAGTTATGTTGGACATTCTCTGATAAGAAATGATGGGTTTGCCATTTACAAACATCAAATTTTACGAGCTGGAAATGAAATGCAGTCATAACAGGCCAACAAACCAAGAAGTCATATAAGCTGCAATTTCGTGATAGCGTATCTTCTGCTGGCAAAGGAAAAATAGTTCTCAGAGGAGCTGAATAACACTGTGGGATTGGCTAGGAAATGACAAAAACGCTGCAGCAATTGTCAGTGGATTTAGGGTTATGCATTCCTTACTTGGTATACAAAAAATAAATTCTGGGGTTTCATCTTTCTGCTGTATCTGGAGGATATATTCACCAAATATTCCCAACAGAAAGTTTCCAAGAATTTCTGCAGAGAAATGCTCTAAAATGAATCAGCAGAAGCTGCTGTAGCAACATTTTGATAGTGAACAGAAGTAATGACAAAGGCTTTTAGAGATTTTTCAGCATGAAGTTTTCAGATTTTTTTGTATTTACTATAAAGTAGCAGGTCTTCTGTTTCCACATTTTCCACTGTAACTGATGAAAAAGTAATTGCTTTTGACCAGAAAGAAAAAAGATAATGCAATATCTTATCCCACATCCAATGTGTTTCATGAGAATAAAACATAAAAGAAATGTTCAGAAATACTATTTGCCGCCACTACACATTACAAGCAAGAACAGAGGGTGATGGATACAAGTACAAATTTTTTCATTGATATTTGCAACCCAAATGTTGTGAAATGCAGTATTTCTGTTTCAACTGGTTTCAGCATTAAAAATGTCTTTCTTGAAGGTCAATACATTTTGAAACTGTCATCAGAGTTGTTATGAAGATGAATGTTTTTACCTGACCAAAAAAATTCACGAAGATATAAATAACGCCACAAAAAGGTGATCTCAAAAAGGGCCAGATCATCTCACTAAGTGCTCTTTTCAGCATTATAGCTCTGCTGTCTTTTGAGTGCTGTTTGTAATTTGAAATTCAAAGGTTTCTAGAAAGGTGTAACAGCCATCCTGGTTGCTTTAAAATCAGTTATTTATGCCCAGGTCCCTGCAGAAAAGTAATATGATTTCTGAACATACAGGTTTGTCATATTCCTTCATTTTTTTGTAATAAATTGAGTGATGATGAAAACATTACAGAATTGAAAAGTTAAAGTTGGCATGCCTAAAGTGGGTTTAAAAGTATATTTTCTAAACGTATTTATATTTTCAGTTGGAATCCTTGCCTTACTCTTATAATGAATTATTTCATATCTGTATTTTGAAATCAAAACATCACATGTCTTAAATACTCTCGCTTATAGAGACTGTGTGTTTTAGGCACAGTACATATTTTAAGTAAGTGATCTACCTTTTTTCATTGTATGGTATAGTGTTATAAACACATTTTTTTAAAAAATTTATCAGTAATAAAATAAAATTAAAATAAAATAAAATATATTCTGCTACTTAAAAAGAGCTCTTTTCCTGCAAGCATAAGATCATTTAGATATTCTGCAGGCGATCAAGCCTTTTTGTGAGCACTAAAAAAACTGACACTGGAAGAGAAGTTATTAGGACATACCAGGAAAAGCATGTGTCATATTCTGATAATCTGCTAAATCACATCCTAGCATAATGTGGTGGAGTGACCTTTGCTGGACACCAGATGCTCGCCAAAGCTGCTCTACCACTCCTCTCCTCAGCTGCTCAGGGGGGAGAGAAAATACAACAAAAGGCTCGTGTTGTCAAGATAAGGACAGGGAGAGCTCATTCAACTATTACTGTCATGGGCAAAACAGACTTGATTTGGGGAAATTAGCATATTAGCAATCAAATCAGAGTAATGTAATGAGAAATAAAACTTTTTAAAGATAAAAAGATTTATCTTAAAAAAACAGCAAAGATCAAAAACAGGTCAGACAGCAACTTTCTGTAAATTAATGTTTTTGGATAAACTTTGAAATACTTGGTTTTTTGGTTCTTTTTGTTGTTTTTAAATAATTCTTGCTTTTTTCTAAGCAAATGATAAAAATGTGTGACTGATTACAAAAAGTAAGAGACAAATTACTTCACTTGTTTAGCAGGACTATCTTCTGTGAGAGCAACCACTAGTAGGTATCACTGAATAACAATGTACAGAAAATCTACTGTGATGGGCTTCCCTGCTTACTATAATAAATGCCAAATAAAACTTTCTTTTATTCTACACAATGTAACAATTAAAAAGCCTAAAAACCCTTACATAAAAAAAATAATGTGGTGTGTTATCCTTGACAAACAGCAAAACACCCACCCAGCTGCTTATTTATTAAAGAGCAAAGTGAACATTCTTCAGAGGTCTGACAGCATAATGTAACTGCACTGATTGGATAGGAAGAATTGCCATGCACTGTGCCCTGCAAGTGAGAAAATTCTCACTTTGCCTGCACTTTTTCAGGTGTATTTTTCTTCTAATCTAAGTCATATTATATTGTCCTCTCTTCTAATGTTCGGATTGCCTGCCTGCCTGCCTTAACAGCCCTAACTGCAGTGCCACCTTCTATGAAGTATAATTTTACGTTGATATGACAAACATATTTCTATGTTACTTCAAATAAATACAACTTCTATTTCTAATAATCTTATTTGCCTACTTTACTTACTCAGCTTATTTCATCATGTTGAGATTTTCTTTGTTTCAGTCAAATCTTCTTTATCATTACCGGCCTTTTAAAGTTAAACTTCAATTTGTATCATTTTTCTCTTGATCATGCACCTCTTTGCAAATATCTGCAGCACAACTGGATTATACAAGGAGACTCATGACAAAATATGCCATTAAGACATGATAGGATTTATGGGCATGGAAGTATTTAGTACAGAAGAGTTTACACAGAAAGTTCTCTCAAGAGTGCAGGTGAGAACTACCACATCTAGGTTGTCCTTTATTAGTGACATATATCCTTTTCCTGCCTTCCTTGTGTGGAAAAACTGTGACTTGCTTTCATAAATATATTCTATGTCAAAGTGTCATGTTAAATCAGTGCATTTAGGTTTGTTTCAAAAGTCTATGTGGTTTTTCTTATGTTGTAGCATTCACCTCATCTAATTTTTCTTAGACTTAGCTGATTAGGTTATAGATATTTCATCACCAAAAGCTTCCTATGCAGCTGGATTTATTAGATCAGATATGGCTGTTTACATCAAGGAAATTATTTAGCCCTTTTCTACAGTCAGAGGAGACAAACAAAAACTTCAGAGATTTGTTCATTCCATCATTACTTCCTAGGGAAAGCAGGTGAGATTAATCCCATCCTTAATATTAGTCTTTCACATCTGACTTAATTACTCTAAATTCACTAGCCTGAGTGGAACATCTAAGGGCAATTAAGTTATGCCCTGGTTATGTCAGGGCAGGGATTTTGTTGTTTGTCTGAATTTTAATTGAATCATAAAAACAGGTCCAGAGAGGGTGATCTAGAGCCTCTTACAACTAATATTTTATCCTGTATATATATCAGCGTAGACGAAATTTGCTTTCAACCATTGCAAGGATTTTGAAACAGAGGATGGAATTCCCTTGAAGCAGTTTTTTACACAAAAGTAGAACGCAGCTGAGTAGCTGACATTTTTGCACTTTCAGAACTATTGCTGCAACATATTTCTCTTTTATTTTATATTCTGAAATGCTGTCATAGGGGAAAATGGGTAATTCAGAAACATGCTGAAGGTATACTTCTGAGCACACTACTTGGCTTAAAAATTTATGTGAGTATACAACATGAAAACCACAAATCCAGGAAAGAAAGACCTTGACTCTCCTGGGACTTGTTTTGCCATTAAGTATGCAAACCCTGCAGCAGTGCTAATACCCTGAGCGTTTGACTTGACATCATTACTCTGAACTGAGGAAGACTAAATGGGGAAAGGGTAGTTTCATGCAGCCCAGTAAATGTGGTATTACTTTTGCTAATAAAAGGTTAAAGGCATTTTACTGGCTCTGCTAGGCCTCAGGACTAGGTCTTGTCAGGCTTGCTTAGCCTGGACTTTCTTTTGGCTTGCCCAGAGCTTGCTTGTTTTCTCTGCAACGTCAGTTGTCTAATGACACAGTAGTTGTCCCACAATTAGTTTTAGTTTTGCTTAGCTTTTTGCAATTGTAACATGCAATGCCTATTGTCACAATAATTTTGACATATTTCTGAAAGTAATAAATGGAGATAATCTGTAGTTACTCTATATAGAAGGAACTGCCTATGACGCTGGATAAAGAATTTGGCATAGAGGAGTACAAGTGTGCAATGTTAGCAAAGGCCTTGAATGTGTGAACACAGGCACATAGGCTATAATGACATCACCCATGGTCAATTAGTGATCATTAAACTAATGCATCCTTGGGAGCTAGGTAAAACCAGGTTTAGGGGTGACAAAGAAAAGAACAAGTACATTACACTATATGTGACGAACACATATATAGTAAATTTGGGTATAATGTGGAGTTGGAGAACAATGAAAGAAAAAGCAATATATAAACTGTGACAGAGCATCTATTAAAAAAAACCATGAATGAATGCTATTGTGAAGAGGAATTAACTGTTAACCTCATATTCCTCTCTGCAAAGAAGAGGAAGAAGTCCCTCAATTTTAAAAACATACTTCTGCAGCTGAGGGACACTGATGACTTTCTGTAAACCCCTCATCCAGACCAAAGCCATCAATCTTAAGACTCAGAGAAAGGGTGAGAAGATAAAAAAAAGGTTGATATATATTGTCGAGTGTTTCTAGACTTTTCTGTATTCAACAGAGAATTTAGACCATGATTTTCAGTATCATTGTCACTGAACTAATAATAGCTGTTTCTTATGCATTTTTTATATTCTAAAGTATCTTAATTAGACTAAAATTCAGTTCTCTCTTTCACATGTGAAGTGTGTCTCTTTAGTCCACATAAGCTGCACAAGATATCACAGCAGCACCACCACATTATTTCTTTCAAAAATGGTGGTAGATGGTGGGGCTTCCTCTGGGTCAAACTTCCTGTTGCAACTGAAGGGTTCATAGACTCGATATTTTATAGTGCAATCTATGGTTTTAAACTGTGCATCAGATAGACATAGCTTTACATGGTCAAAAGAGCAGAACCATACTTGGGCAGTTCAGTTTCCTGACACCTGAGTTCAACATCATTTTGTCTTGGTCTCCTGCTGACCTTTAGTCATAGTCTGGCTTTTACCATGGCCTTCTGAGTGAAGCCTAGTCAGGACTGGATTGCTGTGACCAAGCATATCAACATGAATGACCCGTAGCTAGGTTCTTTCATCACCAATTGATTCCATGAGGAAGGTATTTTGGATTTTAGAGAAGATATGAAGCCTTAGTAAGTAGCCATATTAACATGTTTTTCCAAAGGTTTTTGGCAGTTAAAGTAATGAATCATTAGTCCATGAGCAGAGAATTAAATAATAATAAAGATGTGGTATTTTCACAGTAGGCTGCTTTACTGTTGTCGTTACTGGACTACAATGTCCTACTCTAGAGTAGTATTTTAGATGCAAGTAATTCGTTATGCATTTTGAATGATAATAATTTTTTTGGTCTATCTATCTCATAATTTTTTTTTTCCCATGCCATATTTATCCCTGTTTATTTCCTTTTTGCAAGTTACTTTCTACTAATTTCTACTATACTGCTCTTCTTTTTTGCATGTATTTAAAGATAGTGTTTTGTAATAATCTAATTTAGTGGTAAATATCCGGCTTGGAAACAATATCATTTCTCCCTAGCTTTGGGTAACTAGAGAACATTTCAGGGAAAAGGTTATGCATTACAACAGTAATTTAAGGAAACAGAAAAATTATTTGCAATGGATAATGACTGAGAAAGAAAAATTATAAAAAACAGGCTTTGAATTTTTTATGTGAGATTGAATTGAAACATTTAAAAGGAAGTATGCCAGAAGAAAATGGCATGTTATAAAAGAAAATAAAGGTATTAAAAGCACTATTCTTTGTTGTTGGGTTTTCTTGGGTTTTTTTTTGTTTTGTTCTGGGGTGGGTTATTTTGGTAATTCTTTTTTTTTTTGGGGGGGGTGGTGGTGGTGTTGGGTTTTTTTGTTTGTTTTTTAAGAGCCGGCCATGGTGTTTAGCCACAGGTTTGGAGGGCTGAAACTGGTGTTGATAACCAAAAATCTGTCAGTAAAGTTGTTACAAGCTAAATAAAAGCTAAATAAAGACATGACCTTCTGAATGAAAGGAATACACTTTCCTTAGTTTGAAAAGAGATATATTAGCATGATTGATTAAAATTTTGGGACGTTGCGTAATAAAGAGCCATTTCTTCTCCTCCAGGGGCAGGCTACCAATAAGACATGTCCCCTTTCTACAGTGCTACTAGGACAGTTACCTTCACGAAGCCAAGGAACCTTTTGGAGGTTTAGAAGCCCATCAGATGGATGTAAACTAACAGCCATTTTTGCCTTTCCAGTCCCCATGATATACACAGGAAAATATTTGATGAATTCTTCCAGAATAATACTGTGCTTTGAGAATAAAGTCTTCCAAAAAATGAGCTTTTAACTGGATTCAGAGCAGGTTGTATTTAGGGCACAATACATGCCCTTGAAAAATAATCAATTAGTTACCTTGTAGCCAATAAAGAGCAGCATTAAAAATTTCTGAAGTGAGATCTGTTATCCTAACATAGACATTTGTAGCTTGTCAGATGAATCAAACTTTAGCAGCACTAGACTGGCTGCTCCAGATTCGAATACCCCGAGGAATGTCATCTTTCTGTCTGCAAAGACTTCTCTGACTGTAGAGAAAACCAAGGTGATCAATCTACATGGTGTTAAAAAGTCAGATGTCGTGATTTAGGCAAATGAACCTCACTGAACTAGTTTTCCAAAGGAGGCAGACTATCCTTTGAGGCCAAATAAAATGTGATTCTTCCTTACTGACATGTAACAAAGTAATCCAAGGTACAAAAGAGCTAATCTGGGTACTGACTGGAAGACAGAATTTCACATAGCTAGTAGCGCATACTGCAGAGGTACATGCTTAACTAAAAGATGTTTGGCTTAGCTGTCTCGCTTATCTTTTCTGGTGAATCACAGGGACATAAGTCACTTACTGTCAAATCTTTTTTGAGGTGTAGATGTAGTTCAAGTACTTGCAACCATACACGTGTATTATGGTAGTATATTATTGTAATTGTTTCCACTTGCTGGTCAGTGTGCCAGATTTCATCTGCTTCTATAAATTCCAGTAGTATATCGTTATTTCTTTCTGATGTACTATTGCTTTATTATGTGATACTGATTTCTACTGTTTATTTCAAACACATGGTAAATAACTACCATCTAAAATTCCAGGTACCCCATGGAGAACTAGGGCAATTATTACTGCCAGAAATGTTTAAAATTATAATTTTTTCTCAGTGTTTCAAACATATTCTGACAGAGTTTTAGTTCAAATAATCCATCAGTCTATCTCATGATTTCACTATATTCTAATACATTTACAGCTTCACCCACTGAAGATCATGATCTACCTAGAGCAAATGAGTTATAAAAAAAATCAAGAAATCACAGTAATAACAATAAAGATCAAAATTCTTCCAAATGAGAAACAGAGGAGACCATCAAGGGAACAGTATGTTGGCAATGTTCTCACATAAAACAAACTGGCATTCAGAACACAGAGCTAGCATGTCACTGACTTTGGTACTCTTGGAATAGTGAATGCCTTTTCAGTAACAGTTAGAGGTCTGCTGTCATCTCTTTCTTACTTTCTGCTTTCAGTTGATGATCTTGAAGAAAGAATTCTTGTCTAAGTAGCTTAGTTGACTTGATATGCCCCTCATTTACCTTCATAGAAGGTTTAACTCATTTCCTCAGAGAGGTGAGAGAAAGAACTGCACACTCTCTGGATTCAGAATCCCCTTCTTTCCTCACTGGGCAGGGCAGTTCAGGACCCACACAAATCCAAGAATTATTATTCTGACTTGGTTTTACACACTGGATTCAAGTTTTCATCTTGACTCCAGATCTCTCTCAAGTTGAAGCCTCATGTCATACTTACTCCTAACTGGGTTACACAAGCAAAACATTTTCTGTAAGGACTGCAGCTGTGCTTCCTACCTTTTTCTCCCTACAGCCTCACATATGGACCTCAAACAGGCTCTCTAGTCCATAGGAGCAATATGTAGAAGTCATGCAAAACAAGCTGTGATAAAGGATGGAAGAAGAAGTATATACAAGAGCAGGACTTACAAACAGGAGAGCTGAACAGAGGTGCATAATGGGGCAATTTGAGAAAAATCAGCTACAACTGCTTAGGAAATGATAAGATAATCTATTTCAGTGAGCCTTTGTCCAGGGCAAAGAGTTGAGGACAGAACTGCTTCCCCAGACCACCATGAAAGAGCCTGAGAGTTATCCACTGTTTCCTGTATCCTAGTCATTATCCTCTACTAATAGAAGTGGCAGGGTAGGGCTAGTTAAGTCAACAAGACCGCATTAATCTTGTTTAATAATTAATTAATTCTCGTTTGAACAATCCATGCCTGATAATTGAGTCTCCACTCAAGGTGCAAGAAATAAAGGCAATTAAATAAAAGACATTTCTTCCATGCACATGATGGTATTCTCATATGTATCACAGGCACTATATTAAATATTAAAATGCAAAGGTGGTAAGGAGCACCAGAGGCCCTTATTTCAAAATATCATGCAGAGATTCCAATTTGTTATCAATATTTATAATCAAATTCCCCATAGGCTTAGGTATCTTACAAAGGATTGGTCATTGGATACAAAATCCCCAATATTTTAATGTTATTGAATATACAAAAATAAGCTTATCTATCATTATAGTTTCGTATTTTTCCATTTGTTTCCTGAGTTGTAGAAGAATTCAGATTCTGGAAGTAGATAGTATACAAAATCATTTTGTTTCAAGAAAAATCAAAAACTTTGGACAACATTATATCTTTAGCAGAGGTACCAACATGGGCCGCTCTTCTGAATACCAAAAAGATGTACTTAAATATTTTAGATTTGAGATAATTTTTAGTTTTGTTTGAATAAGTTTCTTTCATGTAATCAGTATTTCTTCCATGTATTTCACGTATGCAGTATGGTAAATGCAGCACTTCGACAGAGAGAATGTAAAATTAAATAATCTGTTTACCATGTGCAGAAAGATTAAAGCTGTGAGAAAATTCAAAGTAGAAGGATTTACAGATTGAGAGAGACTTTGTGTTCCTCCTCCAAATGGTTTTATTTTTGGTGGTTTTACTTCTGCTTTTATTTTTCTAGGGGAAAAAAAAAATCATTGAAACCAATTCTGATCTAAAATTCATTTTGAAAGCCCATATAGCAAAGAAGCACACCCAGGATGGAATAGTTAGTTACCGTGATATAAGGGTGGAAACGCTGCTCACTGTCTTATTTCCTATCCTTAAAAGGTCTGTGTGTAGGTCTTCAAGCTGCCGTCCTGAGTGAACAGAATTTTCTGTAGTTCCTCATCTATTGTTGTTTCTAAAATTTCAACATATCTTGAAGTTTGTCAGGATTGTAATGCTACTACTAAGGAATCCAATTCTATAGATTCTCCTATTTCAAAATGAGTGTGTGGACTCAGGAAGTGTCTCCAAAATAACTGAAAAGCAAATTTACACCAGAAGAAAGGGTTTTATAAAAAATTACGTTTCACAATCTAAGTAAATTCCAAAATACAGAGCTGTCTTGTGTATATGAAAATATTGACTACACAAAAATAAAAAAAAAATCTCAGCACTTCACAATTGCCTGATATTTTGAAAAAATTTAGGAAAACTTAGAACAATATTGGATACTAGACAATTCACCAAAAAGGTGAGATTGAATTAATCTCAACCTAGCAAACGTATTATCCTTGTTTTCCAGGAAATAACATCTGGAACCAGAAAAAAATGAGTGCAGGTCCCTACCATGCTACATAAATTACTGTTTTTAAAGGAAAATAAAAACAAATTGTCGTCGTTCAAGCCCAGCCGGCAACTTGGAACCACGCAGCCGCTTGCTCACTCCCCGTCTCTTCCTTCCTACCCCCGCTCCCGGAGGGATGGGGAGGAGAATCGGAGGAATGTAACTCCCACGGGTTGAGATAACAGCAGTCCAGTAACTAAGGTATAATACAAACCACTACTGCTACCACCAATCACAATGATAAGAGAAATAACAAGGGGAGAGGACATAACCGCTCACCCCCCGCTGACCGATACCCAGCCCGACCCGAGCAGTGATCTGGGCCTTCCGGGTAACTCCCCCCAGTTTATATACTGGGCATGACGTGCTGTGCTATGGAATACCCCTTTGGACAGTTTGGGTCAGGTGTCCTGCCTCTGCTTCCTCCTGGCTTCCCCTCCTCCCTGGCAGAGCATGAGACTGAGAAAGTCCTTGGTCAGAGTAAACATTACTTAGCAACAACTAAAAACATCGGTGTTATCAGCGTTGTTCCCAGACTGAAAGTCAAAACCACAGCACTGCACCAGCTACTAAGAAGGAGAAAAGATGACTGCTGTAGCTGAACCCAGGACAGTATCCACCCCTTATTCCATACCATTCACGTCATGCTCAGATCCCACATCATTTTTCAATATACCCAGGACACAAATCCACAAACATGGAACATAGAAGTTAATTCCTTTGCTGTTCTCTGCTGAGACTAAATTTCACAGAATCCTGTGTTAAAAAAATGTCTCATTTACTACTCCAAAACCTAACTGTAGAGTCTGCTAGAGATCTTGGTTCTTAATTGTTCCTTAACTCCCATTTATATTAAAAATCTACAGGATCTGAAAACCAGTCATAAATTATTAAGTGCAGCCCCAAATTTTCCCATTTTTATGGTATGAATTCTTCATGTGGATGAAAGGAACAAAAAAAAAAAAAAAAAGAAAAAATATGTTCTTGCAGTAGATGAAGCCCAACGTTCTGCATTTTAAATACATGAAAGGGAAAATATCTAGCAGTTTGATGGTGTGTCAGTATTTAATGATAAGGCCCAGTTTCTCCAAAACATGGGAGCCACTCTTTCTTCACCAGTGGGTACATGCTTTGAAATCAGACCCACTGCCCAGGGTAGTACAGTGCATAGAAAGAACAAGCTACAGAAACTATAAGGTCAATAAACATCTTCCAGGTGACCCCATTCTGCTTTTTAACATTGGCTGCCCAGGGGAAGTGCCTCAAATGACAGCATCTTCCTCAGCCTTTCCCTCTCACACTTTCTCCCCAGCACGAAGAACAACACAGGCTTTATTCTTAGAAGTAATGAATGAACCTGAAGCATGATCTGCCAAGCCATGCAAAATTAATTAGGTCGAGGACTCGAGTGGCTGCAGGGTGACTGTTACACTGACATTTTTAAGCAGACTGTCTGCAGCACAGAAGCCCTGCCATGCCATCCCAAACATCAGCATTATGGGACACGTTCATCAAATCACTGAGCATAATCGTATTTCCTTTTATAACTGTCATGGCTTCTTTCCTACATGCTCACTACCCTCTTTTTCTTCTGCATTATGTTTATTATTGTTATTTTGCCTACAGGAAAGGAAAGGTTTCTGAAATACTGCTGGTTTGTTTCTTTGCACAACAGCTCCCTCTAATGTTCTCTGTCTTTTTTCCCTTCTGTTTTCTGATGGAGAAAAAACCCCGTCAAGTTATAACAACAGTTTGATGAAAGGGGTTTCTTTAGCCATTCTTCTGTGTTGTGAATACCTGACAAGAATTCTATCTAGAAACTTTATATTAGTCCAATGAATAGGCTTCATCAACAGTCCCAAACAATTGGAATGTGATTAAAAAGACCACAGATATTACTGAAATTGGCTCCCTTGAACAGACTTCTTTGGGGATTTTCAGCATTTCAAAGCTTTATATGTGATTAGATGGCAGAGACTGACTTTCTGCTAATTTATTTATTTGTCTTGTTGCAATATCAGCCATCTCTGAGTATGTAAATATGTAAACTGATTAAATGTTGCTTGAACAGATTGGTTCATGAATAAGCAGATTTTCCAACCTCTACTTGAGAAGCCTGTAAATAGCAAAGTGTTAGATAAAAGAAAACCAAACCAAATCAAACCAAAAAAACAACAAAGCAAAAAGCCCCACTAGGCACAAACATACAAATTACTGGGATCATGTAGTAATGGTGATCAAACTGCAGAGTAACAGAAATAAGGAAATAGGACAGGCCATAGAGGTATGGCTAAATGAATTTGGGAAGAATTCTAAAAGAGAGGAAAACAGTTAAAACAGTGGGTGTGAGAAGCAAAGGGCTAGGGAATTAATGATTAGTTATTTCAATAGACTTTAAAAGCAAAAAGGTCACTGTCATCACCCAGGTCAGTCTCCTGCACAGCATACACCCTAGATCTGAAGGAAGTGGATTCCTTCTCTCTGGATACAGAGCTCCCAAATACTATGGTTGTTCTCAAGCAAACTCTGCTGTTCAAAAACCTGTGTTTGTTCACTCTCAGTGTAATGACATCCAATCTCCTATTTCAGAGTGAGAAGGCTTTTCATCCTCAGGAGTGTCACAAAATCCAGTTAACATTGGCTATTCAGTCTGAAGGCTGTTTCAAGGACCACTCAACATGAGCAAATGGTTACAGCAGATTAATGGTCACAGTTCAAAACAACCACAGCATTTAGCAGTTAATTAGCATTCTTGTTAAAAAAGCCTTGGTACACATCTCTAAAGTCTGTTGGGCCTAAAGGGTCAAGTTTTATACTACGATTTAATTAAATTTCAATTAAGATTTAATCTTTTTTCCATATATTTTTCGAGTGTGTTATCAGAAAAAATAGTCTTCATGTTTCTCAAATTCAAAATAATCTTCAAAAAATGTAAAAAGCAAATTATCTTCATTGGAAGTCAGTGTGCATGAATTATGGCCAAAATTTCTTACTGGTTTGGGGGCAGGGTCTGGTTGCTTTTAGGAACCTCAGTTTGAAATGTTGGAGATATTTTAACTATTAACTAAAAAGAAGCCTAATGACTAGTGCCTTTTAATAAAATAACTTGCTTCAACTGTGGAAAACAAAAGCTTGTTATTAAATCAAAAAGTCCACAAGTTCCTCAATTGCTAGTCAAAGCAACTACTTTCTTTTCCAAACTCCCACCACCATACATGTTGACATTTTCATTCATGTCAATGTTGTCAGATTTTGTGATGTTAGTACGACGTTTAAACCATAACCTGAACAAAAATCCACGTGAGTGTTCAGACAGGTACATGAGAGTCTTTGAAATGAAATTTCTGGCCATCATGCATTTGTAAACATAACTGCCTCTCAAAGATAAGAAGTCTCTACAAAAGCCTTGAAAAACAGAGAAACTGCATGTTTAGAGGGCATAATGTTAAAGAGGAAGTTCCTGATGGTGGACACAACCAGGTTTTTGATACTTGGTAGCACTGTATTCTGAAGTATGCTGCTGGAACGTCAAGTCATCAGTGAGCAACTTGCTGGTCCTTCTGTGCTTTGAAACAGTAGAAAAAGGGAAGGCGACTATTTTCAAAGACACATCAGCTTTAACACAGAGGAGCAAAATTCAGCCAATGCTTTTGTGAGAAGGAATCTGACTGTAATGAGGGGTTCATCTGGTGTTTTTCAGTCCCCCTCAGAGCCACAACATTGCCAGCTCTGTTAGCCTGTGGGCAACTTGGTACTGAGTCACCGTGCAGTGCTGGCAGGGCAAGTGGGCAACTGCCTTAGCAATGATTTGGATTGTCTCTTCCATCCCTCTGAGCTCCAAACAAGGAATATACCCGAGAGTGAGAGTTTATATTGACTAAAAGCTTAAATTTAGAGCTCAGTTCAAAGCCATAGAAAAGATACAGATACTTGTAGCCATATGAGAGAGGTGAGTATAAATCTATGGAAAAAAAAAGAGATAAATATTGCTAGCTGTATTTTAACGGTGAACAGAAAAGAAATATCCTCTACACATTCTGTGCTACACAGGGCTTCCCAGCCAATATTTCTGTGTCAGAAAGGTCTCAGCTTTCACCCATGGACAAGCATACTTCTCAGGCCCTGTTTGCATCTTTGAGTTTCTCACCTGCTTAGCTGAATGCTGCAAATATAACTTCAGCTCACACATTTTAATTACACAGGAAGCCAGTTCTTTCAGTGCCTCACATTGCATCTGTCAGGTTGTGTGGTAAAAGACTGATCGTCCCTACATCATGACCAGGGCAGGAGACCCATGGGTAGAGGACCTCCCCGGTGCCACCTGTGTAGAGTCTATGTGATTAGGTGTATATACCTATATATATATATATGTATGTATCTATACGAATCGTGCTTGTGTGTGCTTGTGCCTGTTGGGAATACATGCTCAGCCTTGATGCTGACTGAACCAGGGAGCATGGGGTGGCAGAAGCCCCCCCCTCTGCAGGGCTGCTGGCTTCAGCAGCTCTGTCAGTATTTCATAGTTGGCATGTCGAAGCTTTAACAGAGGAACTGGGAAATTGTTATTTTATGGAGTGAGCCTTTAAAATCCACCAGCTTTCCTCTCCTGATCAGATTTTGTTTGTATTCTTTTTCACATTTTCTCAAACCCTTTCAGTATGCACTGTAATACTAAGCTTAGCTGTATGAGTAAAATAAAAATGGCTACCTCTGCACTTACTTTGTAAAGAGATATATCTTCTTTTCTCTCATACTAGGATGGAAAAAAAACATTTTCCATCAGTATGTAGAAATGAGACATATGCAGAGTAAGATGTAAGATGTCTGAGCAAGTTAATAGACAAGACTACTTGTTTCTTCATCTGGTTCTTAATCTATTAGACAGTAATAATCCTGCAATAAGGAAAAGTTATCTATGTTGGAGTTCAACAAGAACCAGATTTTTTTATTTTTTTTTTAAATAAAATAATTCTGTTTTTTTCTTGACTTGCAAAGAACTTTGGCACAATCTTTTTTATGAATCAGCATTTTCTGCAATGGGAAACGTGTTCCACTGTTGAATTTATATCCAGCTACAGCCAGGATAAATGCTAAAATGCTAATGCTGACAAGCGATGTGAGTCCCAGACCACAAGCAAACCAACACGACAGGCTTGTTTGTAACTCTGCATTTGGAAGAGTGTTCTGGCTGTAGACAGCATTGTGCAAAGTACTGCAAGAAGGATTTGTAGGAAAGTTTGTGGGCAGTGCCAAGATTCCAGTGAACCTGACAATTTTAAAGAGTTTGCTAGTGCTTCAGAAAAATTGTGTAAGCATAAATTGATTAATACCTTTCCCCACAAATAGACTCTCAGGAAACCAGTAATCATGAAGGAGATCTTACTGAGATCTGATTTCAAGACGATTTTGGATGCTTCTAAACTGAGCCTCAGCCACATGGGTTTGATTCTGGCAATAGTGCAGGCTTCTGTGCCACTGTGAGCAAATGCTGATAGGGGTATTTACGATAAATAACATTAAGCAGCTATCACAGACTGTGTCTGCAACAGCAAGCAGGGCAGCATAGCAAGAATTGATCTGGAGGGCAAGAGTGTCCGTATTACCTGCAGTTTGGAGGCTTTACTTCAGATCATTTCTAGTGTGTTTCTGCAAAAGCATGGCAAACAGGAGTGGTTATGAAATTTATTTCAAAAGCACTCTGCTGACCCAAACTACAATGTTAATGAAGGCGTCAGGTTAAATGACCAGATTAGGGACCTGAACACGGAGAGGAAAGAAAACCACATTATTCTGGCTCCTTGCCCCATTGGAGGAAACTATAGGCTGGGTCTCTTAATTTAGTAATTTAAACCAGATTCCAAAAGTTGATGTTTTGAATATCCTTCCTGAGCTTTCTGAGGGACCTACTCTTCAATCAGGATGAAAATGTTTCCCTTTCCCCCAACTCTTTTTCTTTGTGGCCTATTGACTTACTTGTTACCATCATATTAGGCAACTTCTAGATACACATAAATATGCCTAAAACTTAAGCAAGTTATTATCTCTCTTTGCTCTGTAGCTATATTAATGCTCCATTATATCTGACCATGGATACCTGCATTAGCTGTTATCTGGAAGCTTTTCTGTCTTCCAGAAAAGCACAGCACATCAGGTCTGGTTCAAATCTGATATCAACAAAACCCCTCTAAACTTGCTTTTCTCTGAATGTCGTATTCTCAAAATCCCACTTCAGACAACATGTAGGATGAGATGAACAGAAGGAGTCTTTAGATAGCTGGCTCCTATTGTTGCTAATACTGTTGCTGAAATAAAGGTGGTGTTATCGTCTCATGAGGCTTTCTATAGTGCAGTTCCTTTCTAGTTGCTTGAGTTTAAATGTATGTGTTCTTGTGGAGGAAAAAGGACCAAAAAGCTCTTGCTTCTGGTTCTCAAACACATCAGGCAGCCAAGGAGGGCACAGAAGCATCTGTATTGCAGTTGTTTGTGCAGTTCCATGTACATTCATCGCAGTGTCTATATAATAAGAGGAATAGCAATTGTTGTTATATTTAAATAAGAAGCTTTCTTCTGACAAGCTACCTTGAGTATTTTCTGAAGATGGGACCCTGTGTATGACCCATGGTTACTGTCAGGAAATGAGTAAGATAAACCAGTACACACTGAACAGCAGTGTAAGTGATATAAATGCATCCATGCATGCTTCACAGAAGAGAAAGTTTCTCCGTTTGTCTCACAATAGGTAAGCATGTTTTGGAACTACTGGACTCAGTAAAAACAAGCAAAAATGACATCTATAGAAATTATCTGTAAACAAAAGGCATCAGTATATGAACAAGCAGCTAATAAACAATGTGCAAGTGAAAACACCCATCAGAATATAAAGCACTAAACACTGAACTTCGTATAACCATGCTGTGGGTTGTCCCTGACTAGATGCCAGGTGCCCACCAAAGCCTCTCTATCACTTCCCTCCTCAGATGGACAGGGCTCACTGGGCAAGACAAGGACAGGGAGAGATCATTTATCATTTACCATTATAGGCAAAATAGACTTGACTTGGGGAAATTAATTTAATTTAGCAATCAAATCAGATTAGGATAACGAGAAATAAAACCAAACTTTAAAATCTTAAAAATACCTTCCCCACACCTCTCTTCTTTGGAGGCTTAACTTTACTCCCTCCTGCCTCCTTTAGGCCTCCTCCTGCTCTGGTGTGGGGTCCTCCATGGCTGCAGGTGGATATCTGCTCCACTGTGGACCTCCATGGGCTGCAGGGGCACAGCCTGCCTCACCATGGTCTGCACTATGGGCTGCAGGTGAATCTCTGCTCCCGTGCCTGGACCACCTCCTGCCCTCCTTCTACACTGACCTAGGTGTCTGCAGAGCTGTTTCTGTCACCAATTCTCACTCCTTTCTCTGGATGCAGTTGCTGTTGTGCAGTAATTTTTTCCCCTTCTTAAGTCTGTTATCCCAGAGGCACTACGGCCAAAGCTCGGCCTTGGCCAGTGGCTAGTCCTTCTTGGAGCCAGCTGGCATTGGCTCTATTGGACATGGGGAAGCTTCTAGCTGGTTCTTACAGAAGCCACGCCTGTATACCACCACCAAACCCAACCACACAAACCTCATACAACTGAATAGATCTGGGTGTCTTTTGGATTGTTTCTGAATGCTTATTAATAGTGTCAGAAATGGGATATGTACAGGAAAAACATGATGTCAGGATGGATTCAAGGTAATTTCATATGTGTTTGAAGAAAAAGATAACTGTAGCTGTCATAACCTAAGAATTAAGAAAGGGAAGAGAAGTTGCCTAGTACCAGCTATAAATCTTTTGCTCCATCTAGAGAAATTAAACAGCAGCTGTAGCAAGACAAGTGTCAGAGAGATGTCTCTAGGAGCTTCCTGAAGTCTAACTTGCAGTTAAGTTTGGCACGACCCAATGGAAATCAGGCATAACCAATGTGCAGCTATTTACCTGAGAGAGTAAGAAAAGACATAGTTGATTAATATAATTGTCTCATACCTCATTAGACAGCTAACCCTTGCTGTGCAATAAAGACTATTTACCAAGTATGTTCTGGCACCACATCAGAGAATTACTTTCTAAATATAATGCAGCATATAAACAATTTGAATTGCTTCCTCCAAGGCTGGTGTTCAGTGTTTCTTCACACAATAACAGGGAGTCATGGGACTCTACCTCTGCCTCTCTGGACTCCACTTCCTCCTTTAAACATACAAATTAAGAATACATCCAGAATAAAGGAAATGTTGAGTTTAAAATGGAAACTAATTTTATGTCCTTCATAAAAGAAGACACATTCAGTCTCAACACAGAATTATTTATTATATCACAGGGTTTTAAAGAAAATGTTTAAATTTACAAATGCAAAAAAACTTGTACTATGGAATTTTTCTGTCTTTGCGATGAATTATGCATAAACTTTTATAAAGATCTGGAAAACAGGTCTTTTGGATTGCGATATGGAACAAAGCCAAAGAAAGGACTAGAACTAGGATAGTTTAGAACATTTCTGGCTAGCATCACCAAAATCACTTATATCAACTCGACCTATCAAAAAATGCAGAAGTTAGGTTTTGCTGAGAAAATTAAGATCACTGACGTCAATGATTTTTTTGCAGTTTGGCAGTTAGTTTGCAATAGATGAAGCTGAGTAATCAGTGGATCTTGTCTAAAGCAAGAACCCACACACTTGAAATATATCTTGAACGTACATTTTTTTTTTAAATTTGGAATAGTTAAGGGTTTTCATAATCTGCACTATTTTATAGCTTTTTGTTCAAATTTAGCTGAAGATTGAGCATCAAAAAATCAGTTCCTTTTGTACAGATGCAAAAATCCTCTGCTGAATTTGCATAACTAGGTTTATTCTTTCTCATACTTTTCTTGGAAGCTTTTTTCTCAGTGAAAGAAAATACCTACAAAAATGAGAAAAAGCTCCATATTATATAGACCAGCTCTGAGACCTTCCACCTTCTAACTTAAGGTTTTTTCTGCATATGCAGTTAGGAGCTGATATATCAAGAGACTTCAGCTTTGTTATTCAGATAAATACATCCTTTGTTTTTTCAAGTTCTAGGAGAATTTAGTGAAATTCTGACTTCTCCTTATGGAAAAATAAACATACTGGACATACATGCTCCTGTGCTACTGAACTTCCTAAAACAGTTTCATAAGTAGTCAAGCAAATTTATTATTTCCAATTTTTGTCATCTATCTGCAGCCTTCTAAAATAACAGATGCTAAATCTTAGCACTTCCCTATGGCTCAGGACTCTGAGCCAAACTGCAACCTTGTCTTGTGCATGAGTCTACTGCAACTTCTCTTCATGTAGTTACTGTAGGCAGTCTATCCTACCACAAAGGGCCACAAGGGATACTGCTTGGTAAATATAAGAAGTTGTGCAGGGAATTAAAATTTTCTTCAGACCAGCAAATTACGTTATTAATGTTGGATGGGATATAAGTAACTTAGGGGTTGATTTGCAGAAATCAGGTCACATATTATGGTTGTCTTTCAATAGGTATCAGCTCCTTCACAGGATGATCAGAAAGAAAAACAATAATCTAAATCTGTATATTCAAAGAACCCATAATGTTTCAGGTTATATTTATATAATAGTAAATAATAAAGGCATGCCCATATTACGAACAGTTAGCACAAACTGAAGTAAGATAAATTCCTTTCAAATAGTAGAAAGAGCCTATTACTCTTAAGTGGTCAAACATGGGACCAGGTTCGCCTAGGAGATTATGGAGTCTCCAGCTTTGTGACTGGAGTCAGACTCTGACTGGACATGACCCTGAGTAACCTGCTCTAGCAGGCCTTCCTCTGAGCAGGGGGTGGGAGTAGGGACATCCAGAAATACCTTCCAGCCCTAGCCATTCCAGCAAAGTTAGCCACCTTACAGAAGTGATTCAATGGAAACGTTTATATGAAATAACTTTTCTTTAATGTGCAACTAAAATAGGCAGGATGTTAAAACTACTTCACCAAAAATAGTATAAACAGTGATTAAATACTTCAAAAGGGAGTTATCTCTGTTAAAACTGAAATATATTTTAAAGGAAATTTAATCATACACTTTCAAATAAGTAATAAATATACAGATAGCAGCAGGAAAATAGTAGATAAAATAATTGAGTATTAATAAAAGGAATAATAGAAACTATTGTGCTTACGGAGTTTTGTAGGATCAGCTATAAATCCTTTACAGCCATTTGTAGCAAAAAAAAAAGGAAAAGATTTTAAGCCTTCTATGTAAAGTTAAATTGATCTGAAGATATTTTAGACAAAGTATCATTGCACCTAAGCCTGCTGTAGGCTTTGATTTTTATTTTGAACAACAGCTTTGTGGTTTAAATATTCATGTATTCTTAGAGGTGTGTAGCAGTAGAACAAGAGGTAAGAAGAGTAGATTTGGTTTTCTGGCAAGCTGCTATTGGAAACAATGTCTGATTCAATGCAATAAATATTAATGTGGATTAACTAAATCATTCAGGGTTTTTTGGATAGTTCAGCACTACTGATGAGAGCAAGGAGCCTTCTCCTTCAGAAGAAATTGAAACTCTTCGTGTTAAATTTAAAACACATAAACTTACATATTGTTCCCAGCTACCAATTTTTTCTTTTGGAAGGAGGTAGTAGACTTGTCTCTCAATGATGCTTTTGCAGCTTTATTAATCAAGCAGGTTGACAGAATGGTTCTAAGGTATGATTTGTTCACCTTACCCTCAGAGGGTACCTATGGGTCAGTTCTAAAGAATTCAATTTAATTTCATCTCCTTCAGGACTTTGGTTCTATTTCTTCAAAACTGAGAATGACAAACTGGAATTTTAAGTTTCCTTTCCTTCCCCCTTCACCCCCTAAACCCAGGGGCTTCTTCAGTTTCTTTCCTATCTCCAAAAATCTTCAGCAATTAAGCTTCACGCCAGATTTTTGAGACTTAGGTAAATGTCTAGCAGACAACTAATGCCTGGCATCCCTTGGAGACAGCTGATCAGGCACATAAAGGTTCTCTTTCCTCTGTGCATGCCAAGCTTTATCAGATCAGATGAGACCCACAAAACTTTGAAATGTGACTCTGTCACTCATACAGGCTTATGCTGTGCAATTTAGGCATTCCTCATAGTTCTAGCTGTCATCATCTGTCACTGCAAAAAGAGATAATATTTGACAAAACTCTATACGGTTGCCATTTTGATAGCACCAGAAATATAAAGTGGCTCTTTAGTCGTCATGTGATACATTAATTAAAACAATTCAATTGAATTAAAAAGTTTGCCTGTTTATATATACTAATTTATATAAAGCGTAGCATTCCATTCTATCTTGGAGGAATCTAATACAGTCTAATAACCTAATCATGAACTAGATCATTTCAACATCCAAAGTTTTACCATATGTTTTAGTTACAGTGAGATCCAAAGACAGTATTCAGTTCATTAAGGATCTTATTCTTTTGCTGCTTGGGAGGTATTTGCTTCTTTTTCTCTCCTGGATCAGTGAAAATTTATTCATTTTAATTCTCTTGTCACCTTGCTTGGCTAAAGAGGAGTAATTTACTGCCCACCTTTCATTGATTTCCACGTGCTGTAGTAATTGATTAATAAAATTATTTTCACACTTCTCACCAACTTCAACAATTAAAAAAAAATAGGAAGACTAGGAGTAAGAAGAAATGGTTGTTTGAATATGTGACTTTCTTTTTCTGAAGTTCTTACTGAATAATACATTGCTACTCCATCTTATACCCTTATATATCACCTAGGTAGATACTTCGGAGCCCAAATAATCAAATTTAAAAATGTATGTGAGTGAGAAAGAAAAGAAATATAACAAGCCTGAATTCTCAGTATTTTGCCCTGTATTAGACCTGTCAGAAATGCAAATGTGTTTGTCATGAGAAAAAAATCTTAGAACACTTTACAAAGTGACACACATAATGTGCTAAAACTGCCCTGACATTGCTATTATAGACTCTATTCATGAAGAAGGTACAAAAACTACAGTCATACATATTTGTGTTTGAAAGCCAGTAAGACCACAAGTGCTAGTTACCTAAATTTATTTCTTATTACTGTTTATTGCTTTTTTTAGCTCATGCAGAAGAAAGGCAACTATAAAACAGCCCTTGTTTTGATAGTTTGGAAAGAGAAGGTAGCTGTTGTAGCTCTACTTCAATAAAGCCACTAACAGCTTCAAGTTGTTATCAGTATTATCAGCCTTTCTGTGGGCAGGAAGGCGCTCCCTGGGTTCCCCCTCTGGTACCAGTGGTGCTCCACAGTTAAAGCTGAACCTGCAGCAGCACTCACCTGTGTGCAGCTGACATGCTTATTTTTAAATCACATGCATTGTGTGCCTCCCACAAGGACCAATATTTCCTGAAAATAATCCAATCAGTCTGAGCAAGTAATTCCTATGTGAATCAAATCTCTTTATATTATCACACACTCAAGAGAGACTGAAGAGACCAAGCTGCGGTTTTCAGCGTGTGGAGCCAAATCATTTGGTCACAAGATATAGTCAAGGAAAGGAGCTGCTTTGGCCAACTTAATTCCATCCTTGAGATATTATCAGCAACTGCTTAGTGTTTTAACAATGAACTTGCAGAAACTGAGAAAAAAGAAACTGAAAGATTCTGAGGGCTATTTTGAATTGAAGCTGATTTTCCTAAGAAATTTCACAGTATTTGGGGCCCTCTAGTGGACAGAGCTACGTTTAATTCCGAATGAAAATGTGTATTTTGTACCTGTTTCCGAAAGACTGCAACATTATCGAATTCTGACCACTTGCCTAGTTATTTCACAAACTAATCCCCATCTCGCAAATTCGCATGTTCCCTTGCACTTGTGAACCTGCCTATCCCCATCTCGCAAATTCGCATGTCCCCTTGCACTTGTGAACCTGCCTAAACTGAAAAGTGAGCACAAAAAAAATATTCTTTACAAAAAGTCTGCAAGATAAAAAAAAAAAAAACAAAACCAAAAATTCCTAGGCTGGAATCATCAGCAAATCTAATAAAAAACCAGCTTAAACATACTAAAAGAATGTAAAAACTCAGGTGGCTGCTACCCAGGTTTTCAAAATTGAACTGTAAGTTTGCAAAAATCATGTTTGATTTTCCTAGAATAATTTTTCTTTACCAGGGTAAACTATAGCGTTTTCTAGGAAAGTTCATCTTAAAAATCATAACCATCAAGTACACTTTCATATTTCCATGGGCATTTTTCTTCTGTTTTAGCATTTGCTGTAGTGTAAACATTTGTAAGTGTAACATGGGAATGAATTATACAGCCTCCTTCAGATTCTGTAATTAGAAATTACAGTTCTTTCTCATATGCACTCTCTGTGTGGAGACTCCATCTTCTCCTTATTCTCCTTGATTCCTTTTCCTTCCTGCTCTCTGCTATTTCTTAATCTCTTCCCAGGAGTAGGAAGTACCTTTCCTTCACCTGCACTCCACTACAGATATACCCTGGGGAGCTTGGGATGAAAGATCAGGAAATTATCTTCCCTTACTTCATTATTATAACATAACCATTATTTTATTTCTTGACTATTCAGGGTAAAAAGTATGATTCGGTTCCCATGGCTGAGATCAGGTCATTTTTCTGACTGAGCGTTTCATTTATTTTGTTATTATAACAGCCTGTGGAGGTTGACCAAGAGGGTTGTTAATTATTGAATTTAAGTTCAACTAAAAGCTGGAACTCAGAAAAAAAAAAAAAAAAAGTACCATTGACTCCTGGCAGTAAAATTGTCAGTGGTAGTGAAATAATCAGTAAACCTAATTCTTTAGAATTATCACTGCATTCTTTTAAGAAAGAAAAATGAGATGGAACAGAACAGCTGATCAGAAATGGCTATGCCTTCCTTACAGAGGTGATAATATCATTGTGGAGGCAATGGACAGCATACAGCAAGAAATAAATTGTAAAGGCTTCATAGTCAGTGAATTCTGACTCAGACTGGCTTCCTCATCATGCAGTCCATTAGATCAGCACACCCCTGAGCACTTCCATCTCATTCAGCCATGTTGTCTCAGATGCCTTTAGTCATTTGGCTTTTTTATATTAAAAATAATAATAAATTTTAAAAATCAATCTCTGATCCACTGCTTTGCTGTAGCATTTTCTACCATGACATGAAGGAGCATTCAGAACATAAACTGCCCTGACAGGCAATAATCCAGGCTACTTCAACAAGGACAGGAGAGATGTTTTGATTCAGCCTTTCAGTGAGCCATGCAGGGATGTCTCATTGTCATTAATTCCTTCATTGAGACACCAACACAAGGCATAAAAAGAGTACCAACTCAAAAGGTGAACCTTGTAATGCACTGAGTCACAGAACTGCTGCTGCTGCTGCTGCTGCTACTGGAGGTTTTCCACAGTGAAAGGAAAATAGAGTTGTTGTAACAGCCTCCATCTGCCCTCTGGGTATATAAGCAGGTGCTTTATGCAAACCAGTTGCTTGTGTCTCTCCCATGCATTCAGTGCTGTAAACTGTGCTCGCCTTTGGCTTCTGCAAAGCTGTCTAAGTTGAGAGGTTTTTCACTTTGGATGTAATGCTAATGCAAGCATTTTCCCTGCCAACACAGTGTGTTGTTTTTTTCGTGCGACACTGAACTCTGCAACAATCTCTACCTTTTTCTTTCTTTGCCAATAAACTCACCCTGTCCTTCCATTGAGGAAGATATCTTCATATACACTCAATTTGTCCAAACATTTATTTAGATACCATTTCATAGTCAAGAGTCCCTAAAAAGAATCATCACACAGTAAGACTAATTTACCCCTATGACAGCTTCAGGTGGAGATGAAACACAGTAGCATAATATCAAATTTATTTCATTAGCAATAGCGTGAAAATATTGCAGTCTAATTAATATTCCATCTCTCTATTTATTTATCTCCATAGGTATATATAAACCTCTTCTTCATCTTCTACATCTGAGATTTTCCCAAACCTCCCAAGCAGGAGTTTTAGCAGTCCTTCCAAAGTTTCACATATTTTTGTTAATATATATTACATTCAGCACTGCTTAGGATTTACTACCCTTCTGTGTAAGTAGCTCATCCTACCATTTGGTGTAGATAGCTTATTCACTGGTCAATTTTGAGCTATATTAGTTATTCCTTGCTTATTTTGCCATTATTTTGCATTTCACTCCATATTTTATGGCATTGTCCTTCCCGACCTCTACCACAGTGAACATTGGCTTTGCTCCTGCT